>NC_035443.2:49597669-49727095 GCF_002127325.2 Helianthus annuus
CTAGTTAAAGAAGTTAGGGGTGTAGCAATTCTTGAGAAATTTTTGATGAAGCGCCTGTAGTATCCTGCTAGCCCTAAGAAACTGTGAATCTCGTTAGGCGTCTTCGGCTCCTGCCAATTCATGACGGCTTCAACCTTGGTGGGATCCACTTGGATACCACGCTCACTGACTACGTGTCCAAGGAATTGGACTTCTCGTAGCCAAAATTCACATTTAGAGAATTTGGCATAAAGGTTTTCTTGATGAAGCAGTTTAAGAATACATCATAGATGCTTCCGTGGTCTGCTTGACTTTTTGAGTATATGAGGATGTCATCGATGAAGACAATGACAAATTTATCCAAATAAGGTTTACAAACGCGATTCATGAGATCCATGAACGCGGCAGGTGCATTAGTGAGCCCAAAAGGCATCACTAGGAACTCGAAATGACCATAACGAGTCCTAAATGCAGTCTTATGCACATCTTCATCTTGACCTTCAATTGATGGTAGCCTGACCTGAGATCAATCTTGGAAAAGTAGCTTGCTCCTTGCAACTGATCGAACAGATCGTCGATCCTGGGTAAAGGATACCTATTCTTGATTGTAACCTTATTAAGCTCACGGTAATCGATGCACATACACATCGTACCATCTTTCTTTTTGACGAATAAGATTGGTGCTCCCCATGGAGACGAACTGGGTCTTACAAAACCTTTGGCTAGCAGATCATCTAGCTGCGTCCTCAATTCTTTCATTTCCGTGGGTGCCAATCTATATGGTGCTCTTGCGATAGGCGCTGCTCCTGGAATGATGTCGATACTGAATTCCACTTGCCTATCTGGTGGCAAACCAGGCAGTTCTTCCGGGAAAACTTCAGGGTAGTCAGAGATGACTGGGATGTCTTTAATCTTGGGTTTTTCCTCACCAATGGTCACCTGTGCCATATAAATGACACATCCCTTCTTCAAACATCTGGATGCTTTTAGCATAGACACTTGCGCAGGCAATCCATGCCGAGTATCTCCCTGAATTGTAAGTGGTTCTCCAGATGGAGTCCTGATTACCACTTGTTTCTTGTTGCACACAATCTGAGCTTGGTTATGCGATAACCAATCCATACCCAACACTACGTCGAAACCAGCTAGTTTAAAGGGTAGCAGGGATAGAGGAAATGAGTGGTTCCTGATGGATATAACACATCTATCTAAGACAGTTGAGACTGTTTCCATAGTCCCATCAGCTAACTCTACCTCAAAATTCACATTCAAGGCTTTAACAGGTAATTTTAATAACTCACAAAACTTATTATTCACAAAGGATTTATCTGCTCCAGAATCAAATAATACTCTTGCGAATACATCATTAACGAGGAACGTACCGGTTATGACGTTGTCGTTCTGGATAGCCTCTTGAACATTCATCTGAAAGACCCTGGCATTGGTCTTTTTCCCTTCTTCAGCCTTCTTTACCAGCTTCGGGCAGTTAGTCTTGATGTGCCCTTTTCCGTTGCAACTATAACAAGTTGCATCCTTGAGTTTCTTGCACTCAAGAGTCCTATGCTCAGAGGACTTGCAAATCCCACATGCCTTCGGCTAGGATTTCTGTTTATACCTGCACCTTCCGAAATGGTGCTTCTTGTAAACATTGCACTTGGGCCTATCGCCCGACTGTCGGTCATTCTTCTTGGTCTCTGATCCCTTCTTGTGGTCATGATTCCCCCGATGTTTCTTGCTTGACCGACGTGAATTATCATCTTCACGTTTCCTTTTCTCCGTGTCAGCATTCCTCAATGATCTCTGTCTCACTGCATCCAGTGTGAGAGACAGAGATATATCTGCTACGGATCTAAATGTAGCAGGCCTAGAAGCCTTCACGCTAGCTTTGATTTCCGGGGCCAGACCCCCAATGAAACGCGCGATCCGTTTAGGTTCCGGGGTCACGAGGTACGGAACCAATCTTGACAGGGTGTTGAAGCTTGTGAGATAAGCCTGGCAATCCAGGTTCTTCATGACTAGTGATAGGAAATCAGACTCTATCTTCTCGACCTCGTGTTGAGGGCAGTAGTTTTCTTTGATGAGAGCAATAAATTGCTCCCATGACATGCTGTATAGAGCAACCTTCCCTGAGGCTTGAACTAATGATCTCCACCACGCTAGGGCTTCACCCTTAAATGACTGGGATACAAACTTCACCACATCCCTCTCAGCGCAACCACTAATGTCCACAACTGTGTCCATTTCGTCCAGCCAGGTCATGCAATCCACCACGCCTTTTCCCCCAGTAAAATCTCGGGGCTTGCAGGAAATAAAATACTTATACGTACAACCCTTGGCGCGAGGTGCAACATTGAACACTATCTTCTTGGGACGGACACTATTCTCATTCGATGAGTGTCGATCGTCGTCCTTCTTAGGTTTAGACTGGGACGAGGGTGGTTTGCTGTGAGGTTCAGAATGGGTTCTTGGCTTTGAGTGTGGTGCAGATAGGGTCCTGCTTCAAGACTCGCTATACTCTTCATATTGCCGTTCTAAGGCCGTCTTAACAGAGTCGTCTACCAAAGCTTTTAATTCAGCGCCCGTTATATTAATTTTGGCATTATCATTGTCATTATCCTTCGGATGACTATTATTCTCCTTCGAGTTAGCCATTTTAAACTTGATCTGCTACAGAAGTTAATGACAAAATTTTATTTAGGAGTTTATTATGGAATTGTCATTTATGGCAATTCATTAACCATGGTAAACATAGACCATATTTGGTTAATTTATTACTCACTTTTATTTAGGATTTGAATATAGCTTATCCTAATTACAAACAATATTGTTAGTGGCACAAGAGCCTAGTCACATGGACGTTTTATATATTATCAGCCAGGATTTCAGAGAATCAAGGCATGAAGGTTTGAACCATAGTTCTTTTACCTTTTCTGACAGGGAGTCATAGACTACAACTGTCTTTTGTCTTATATGACAATAAGTATGGCCCGTAGGTACTACATCACTAATGGATGTTTGATAAGTGATCATCTTAATTGATGATTTAAACCCATGATTTATAAATCATTAATTTAGGTCTTGGAATCCTTTTGAAGGATTCTTATATAAGAATGACTCGTGTGATTTTAACGAATCACATCTGCCAAGAATGTTAACATGTTTACAGAGGTTAACAAGAAGCTGAATCTTTTAATCAGGTCTCACCATCTTGGCCGGGTCTTATAATGACACCAGGCTAGGTCTCACCATTAAGATTCTTTATTTAATAAATGGTAGGCAGATTAATTTAAAAGGAATGATTTTTGATTTATTTCATATAATAATGTATGTAATGACAAAAATGAAATTTATAACTTAACATTCCATTACATGCAAAAGATTACACACTGCCCTAAACGGGACTTTCAAATAGACAAAATACCTACGCAGAGGTTTACATAAAACAAGTCCACGCAGGGACCAAATACTAGGATAGATGTCCGCATAGGGACTGAAAGACAAGTCCACGCAGGGACTAAAACAATAAATGTCCACACAGGGACTAAAACAAATAAATGTCCACACAGGGACCTGATTAAAATAGGAAATACAGTAGTATATCTAGAGACTAATGATATCGCTTCTACTTCCCTTTTAACAGGTTTGCTAGGCCTTTAAGGAATCCACGATTGTTCTTACGTTCTTGCTCAAAGTCTCGTTCTACCCTATTTAAACGGTGGAGGATTTCTTCCTGCTCCGGTGGGGAAAAACATGGCTGCTGCGACGGTTGTTGAACCGGAGGTCTAGCAGGTGCTGGATACCCATGAGCTACATATCCTAATCCCCAAGGATTTCCATAAGGTCCTTCGGGATGGAGGGCGTTGTAATTGGCCGCTAACAAGTATGGGTCGGCGTCAGCATAATTATAGTGAGTGTGAGTCGGCAACTCAAACGGGTTATACGCTGTGGAACCGACGTATGCAGGTATCGGGTTATCATAGCCGAATGGTGGCGGAGGTGGTGCAACTGGTGCAGAATTCACCTCTGCAGGGTGACTCGAAGGTTCACCCATTTGTGGGTCTTCTGGCAGTGGCGGAAAATGACTGCCGCTGGAGTGTCGAGGGGTGCTGAAATGAAAATCCCCTCTTCGTGCGGATATCCGCGCGCCTGATCTCCTACGCCTTGGCGGATCCGGAGGTGCTTGTTGAACTGGTGGCGGCGGAGGCGGTGGCGTAACTGCCACGAACCGCGAATCCTCGGAAGGATCCTGCTGTTGCTGTTGCTGGTGAGGTGATGAATGGTGAGAGGGTGTAAAGTACCACTCGCACTGGTTAAACCTCGCCTGGTA
Organism: Helianthus annuus; assembly: GCF_002127325.2. Lineage (NCBI taxonomy): Eukaryota > Viridiplantae > Streptophyta > Magnoliopsida > Asterales > Asteraceae > Helianthus > Helianthus annuus. Next base: position 49,601,976 of record NC_035443.2, read on the forward strand.
ACTGTCTGGACCCTGATAGGGTGTTCCGTGGAAGGATGACCCATCAGAGATCTCGATAGGATGGTTGGGGGTACCTCTTGCAGGTTCGATGGGATCCGTGTCCTCGTCCATATCCATCGCATTGTCTTCGGAGAAATGGTCCTCTGGTCCTAGTGGGTTAAATCCTACTGGTTCTTGGACATAGTCTGCCGGGTTGAACTGGCCTTGGAAGAATGGAGTAGGATCGTCATAAGAACGGTGCGAAACAGAACGCTGGAGAGGTATGAATGAAGGTTGAGGGTTACTGGGCTCGTTCTCCGAATTCGGTCCAAAAGAGTGACGGTATGAAGGTGTTGAACTGTGCAAGGTAGACCGTCTAGCGGGCTCAAAGAGGTTCCTCCTACGCCTCTGAGGTTCTTTACTCCTTGTGCTGGAAGGAGCTCGCATGTGTGAAGGTCCGGCCTCGTGATCATTGTGAGTAGTGATCGGCCCTTTGCCTCTTCCTCCTCTTCTAATTGCTGGTGGCATATTTCCTGCTTAAGCAATTTTTAAATCAACAACAAACAATAAAAGACAAACTAGAACCACAATTCGAATTTGTCCTATGTTCTTGTCTAGACCCGAGTATGTGCAATTGTGTCATTGAGATTAAACACATAAGGGTAGTGTTTAATTCACTCAACGTTGGCTCTGATACCAACCTGTCACACCCCGATTTCCACACGTTTCACCGGTGGGCCCGGTGGGGGATTACCGTGACGTAGTTGGCAACAATATAGTCAAACCACACAATATTTAAATGCACAGCGGAAGCATAAAGATAGATATATTTCAACCATCAAATGTAATATCCAAGTATCACAAGTAGTCGAAACAATCCACAGGGGATCAAAATAAAATAGGAAATATAATGTTCAACAGATAGTGGCATCCTGGCTTGCGAGACTCTAACGATGCTAAGGAGTGGCCAGCCTATTTCGCGTAGATCCTGCATTTAATCTTTTTGGGGAAAATACGTCAGTTTACACTGGTAAATACATTCAACCGACACTTTTGTAAAAGGTTTAATAAAATTGATTTGAATGCACAAGGCACAAACTCTTTATAACTTGGGATAATTAATCATTCAAATCTTGTAAAAGAATTACATGTTCACTATGCGTTCAATCGCCCGGGTCGTGCCGGGTTTAAGGTTAATAGACACGCCACATAGCATAAAGCTGTGGCGGGAAAACCAACAGTTATACCTTTATAAATATAGACACATTGTCGGGTGTACGCCTACACCCGCGTGTCAAGGTCGTGGCCATTTCGTAAAATGCTGCCAAGGATATCCGGGACATGGTCATTAAGCTCCCAAAGGCGTAAAGCCAACAAAACCAATTTTTAAATGGGTCACATTGATAATACCCAACTACTAATGAGTTGGGGTCAATTGCCTGACCAAGCGGTATTTTATATACCGTAACCCAAGCCCGTATAACGGAAAATAAGTTAAAAGTATTTACCTGAGCAAGTAATAACCTCAATAAACAAATGCAAGTATCTTTTACTGGTCTCCTATTCTGGAACTAAGGTTTATAACAACCTATTAGAATCCTAACGGGTCTTTAATTTAGCCTAAGCTTAGACCGGTCAGTTTCAGATGATACATACGGTTTAATCGCATGAAAGGCGAAAAACCGGGAATGGAATGTGGTTTGAACCCAACAAGTTTGAAGACTCGTTTTATATGGGTAATATAAACACATTCTGTATTTTGAGGTAAAAATGATAAGGTTTGACCCGTTTCGGCTAGTTTATGTAAACTAGTTACATAAACCGAACCGTACGCGCAAATGGCGTAACGGGCAACCGTAAGAGTCCTACACAGGTTTCCTAAGTCAATATGCTCTAAGAAGGTTGTGGTATCAGTAGGATACCTTCCATTATGCCCATAACGAGTTTAATCCCAATATACGCCCCGTATGAGTATTTTGGTCATTTTAAAGATTATAAAAGAGGTTTCCGAGTTCTACAGGAAATCTGAGTTTTCCGAACAGGTTATAAAGTTCAGAATACTTTGATTATTATTTAAAATCATTAGCAACTGGATTCGGGTCAAAATACCATGTAGAACTCATTTTACGTCCTAAAAGGGTATATTCGGTATTTACCGAATCAATGCCATAACCGCAGGTTACGAGCAGGTTAAAAATAATTAAAAATCTTTAAAAATCTCAAAATATTATTTTATATCAGTGTGTAAAAGGTTTGGTGTCGAAATTTGGGTTTAGATAGGCTTTATGCTAATTGCGCCGTTTAATTACTAAAGTTTCCTTAATTGCGCTAATTATCATAACTCCTATTCTAGACCTCGGATTGACATGAAATTTTAGGGACATGCTTAGAAATCAGTAACTAAGGTTATTGTCCTTTCACATGTCCAAAATTCTCGTTTTAAAGTTAAAAGGGCGTTATGGTCAACATTTAAGCATATAACGGAAATGTGCCAAAGACTCGGACAAACAACGAACCGGCCACAGAGGGTTATACCATCATGTAACCTGGTTCTAAGAGAGACCTAAGGCATATCTAAAACATACCATAACGGGTCAGAACTGAAGTCAAAGCAAAAGTCAAAGTTTTGCAACTTTCGGTTCCAAACCGGGTCAAAACAGTAAATGGTCGGATTAAACAAGCTTAGACCAGTTATAATACTTATTATCATGTTATATGAGTGATAAAACAGGTTACACGCCATCTACATTACTGATTATGCATAAAATCGAAAGTTAGCATTCTGTTGACTTTTTCTAAGCAACTTTGACCCAACATTTGGACTAGTTAGAGTGGGAATCAGAGGGTGCCCTTTTAAGGGTTTAATGCCCACATGATTACCAACATATAACTACCTTTGTTTCGATTAATCACTGGACCATTTGTGATTAACCGTTAAGTCAATCGTTAATTACGACGGATTGACTTTTAAGCTATATCTAAGCAAAAACTAAACCATAAAGGGTTAAGCACACTTACAGAAATTAAGTACACGACCAGAGATGCTAAGAGAGTATTCTTGAGCTCCAGAAGTGATCAAGAAAGCAGATTGAAGCGTGAAGAACAATGTTGCAACTCATGGCCCTTTTATAGTAGTTTAGGCACCTTAGATCTTTGACAACAAGTGCTACAAGTGTTCCTAGATGATCAACATCTGTCCCTGAGTGCTAGGGGACGTTTAGGGGGCGCCCATGCTCATAATAATGGCTCATATGTCGGTTAAAATACCAAACAGTGCTTCTGCCCGAATTATCTGCATCTGGGAGGCTGACGCGGCCCGCGTCCATGATCAACCAACCTTTACGCGGCCCGCTTGAATCTCAATGTCAGAGCCCATATCTTTACTGTCAGCGCGGCCCGCGTAAAGCCCTTTGCTACCTTTACGCGGCCCGCCTGAGACCTGTTTGCAAGATTTTCAAATCTTTTTCATTATTGCAGTTGGCCTTTGGCGTTTCGAAGGGGTAACTTTGCGTTTTGGGCCTCTTTTATTTACGTATAATGGCCCCGTGACTTTTACCCACGCCGTTAAGTCCTCGGTTAGTTTATTACTACCCGAAAAGTCCTAACTTTCAATGTTGACGCTTTTAACCCCTCGCATACGAATTCGATCATAACTTTCTCGTTTTAAAACGGAACTTTGCGAAATTTAAATCGTATATTCTAGTGAGCGTAATTTACTGTTACAAAGCCTTGGGTTTGTTAGAGGGTCACTCAGAGATATAACTTATACATGTTGACACATTTAACCCCTGTAGTTTGTAATTTCTCACTTTCTTCCACATTTCGTTCCGTACGATCCATGATTTATTCGTTTGAAGGTACGAGCATCATATAGGGTTACTATACAGTATATTTATCCCTCGTCGACATTTTGAACCCTCGGATTCACATACTTTCAATGTTTGTCAACTTTAGTCCCTATGTAGTATCTATTACTACGTGTAAACTCATGACACGTGTCAATACATTATAGGACGCAAATTTTCGAGGTGTTACATCAATGGGGCTCCTACTTTTACTTTCAAGTGTGGTAAAGGTATGAGACAAGGGGACCCGCTCTCTCCGTTCCTTTTTCTTGTGGTTATGGAGGCACTGTCATGTATGTTTGATTGGGCAAAAGAAGCGGATGTCATCAAAGGTATAGTCACTCCCAACAACGGGCCAAATATTTCTCATCTTCTCTATGCGGATGATGCCATTGTGGTTGGAGAATGGAGTAAGAGCGAAGTCATTAACATTGTGAGAATTCTTCTGTGTTTTCACATTGTGTCGGGCTTGAGAATCAATCTTGGAAAGTCAAATTTAATAGGTATAGGAGTGGATTCGGATGAGATTGGGGTTATGGCAAATGAGGTGGGTTGTAGGCCGGATTGCACTCCGTTCAAATATCTTGGCCTTAAAGTCGGTGCTAATATGAATCGGATCGCTAATTGGCAACGGGTGATTGATATATTTAGGGCCAGACTTGCGAAATGGAAATCTCATTTGTTATCTATTTGGGGTAGGGTAGTTCTCATTAAATCGGTTATGGAGAGTTTGCCAACTTATTACTTTTCGATATACAAAGCTCCTAAAAAGATAATCGAAGATTTGGAAGCAATGATTAAGAGGTTCCTTTGGGGAGGCTCGGATGTTGAAAAGAAAATGCATTGGGTCGCGTGGGAGTAAGTCTCTCGTCTTAAAAAGAACGGAGGGTTAGGTTTGAACAAACTTCAAGATATAAACACGGCTCTTTTGGTGAAATGGGGATGGCGCTACAAATCGGAGAAAGAAAACTTATGGAAAAGAGAGTTATAGATGCCCTTCACGGGTCGAGATTAGGATGGGAATGTTTACCATTTAAGAAATCTTTATCTGGGGTGTGGAATAACATAGCTAACACTGTAATAAACACTAGAGTCGGAGGGGTCCCAATCAGACACCTTTTTAAAGGAGCTGTGGGCAACGGTGAGGAAGTTCTCTTTTGGTTAGACACATGGATCGTTGATGAGCCTCTCAAAAATTCATTCCCAGATCTATTTTCTCTGGAAACGAAGAAAAAGTGTACGATAGCGGACAAGATCAAAGTTCAAGGAGATTCTCAGGTGGTGGAGTGGAGTTGGAGATCTCAAATCGTCTCTCCGGTTCTGCTGGACAGCGTCGGTCATCTCACTTCCTTGATTAACGTCGTCCAGATTTCTTCGGTCAGGGACCGATGGAGGGGGGCAGCGTATCTGTTAAGTCCGTTAAGCAGTTATTAAGAGCCGAAGACATTATCGATACTGGTTTCATCTTAGATTGGTGTAAATGGGTACCCACGAAGTGTAACATTCATGTTTAGAGGTCCGGTTTGAATAGTATTCCGACAGCGGAAGCTTTAAAAAAAAGGAACTTTCAAGTCGAAGATTTGTTATGCTCTTATTGCAGTCCGATCGAGGAATCGGTTGACCATGTTTTTATTTCATGTTTCTCGGCTGCAGTTGTTTGGAATTGCATAAGCTCGTGGGGCAAGATCCCTAGCGTTTTTGCTTTCTCTATTCAGGATTTGTTCGTTGTTTTCAAGAGTATCAATGCTTTGGAAAGGAAGAAAGATGCGGTTCAAGGTATTATCATGATTGCTTGTTGGAGTATTTGGCGCGCTAGGAACAACGCGAGATTCTCGAATTCCCCGATTAGAATTGAGAATATGTTAGTGAAGTTAAAGTTTTAAGTTTCTTTTGGTTTTCGAGTAGGTCCAAACACAAAGGGATAGGATGGGAGGAGTGGTGCTCCTTTGTAAATATGTAACGTAGTCTTGTTCGGTTTGTTTCGTCGGCCCGGTTTGGGTTGGCGGTTTCGTGTTAGTGATATTTACCTTTCAAAAAATATATATATAACATCATCATCATTACACATGATTTAAATACACCCAAGACCATATTAACTCCATGTTCTTACAAATCACAATATATTTATTCCATAATCATCTAATCATACATACATAAATGCAAGTATTCTTACATTTATGAGTATGTGACAAAAATTTACATGCATGTATACACATATACACGACGTATATACACACACATGAACTTCCAAAAGTTCACTTTTTAACATGTCCTTTTCAAATCACAAAACCTTTTAGAACATTCTCTAGATTGCACATGCAACACTTTTCAAACATCATATCTAACAAGATTTAATCAAAAGTCAAAACTCAACTCTCATACATGTACATATATACATACATATGGCCATACATACACATACACATACATACTCATCCATTTTATTTTTCTTTGAAAACCCGTTTGTTTTGGTTTCAAGTTTGTGAAATATCTTAAGAATCAAGAGAAACCTTCCACTATCATCACCAAGAATCAAGAACATGTTTAAAAATATGATTTTATACCTTCAAGATTCAAGTGGTTTTTTAACTAGATTTTGATGTTTGGAAGCTTGTTTCTTGCTTGAAACTCCCTGGAATCACCTTTAAACCTTCAAATAGACTTGAAATCACCTTGAAATGAATTTGAATTCTCAAGAACAAGTTGGAATTTTTGAAAATGGATGAGATAGAGGTGTGTTTCGGCCGAGATTATTGAGAGAAAGAATGATATGAAGTTGTTTGATCTTTTATTGTACAAATGAAGTGGGCGTTATAAGTTTAAATGATTAATTTATGTTTCCAAAGCCAACACTTGGCAAAAAGAAGGAGAATGACAAAAGGTGGGTAGCCCTAGTGCCGCCACCTAGTCCCTCATACACAAATTTTATACATACATACATACATACATATATGTATGTAAATTAGCTCAAAACTGGTATTTTACTAGGTATCGGGTATTTTATCTAGCGTTTTAATCCTGTTTTAGTGCGTTTTAAATTATTTTTATCATTATATAAAAATAATCTCACTAAAATATTACTGAAATACTTACCATTTGCCTTGACTGGCTGCATTGACAGTATTTTGTCAAATACGCGCAGTATCGTGCGGTACGCGCTCAACTCGAAAAATAGAGTTTCTTAGCGTTTTAATTTATTTTTCCTTCCGGACATGATTAAAATTATCATTCTAATCATAACAGACTATTTTTAGGATTTTAACATTGATCGGGTGGTCACCGACGTTCGTTTCGCATTTTATTCGTTACGCGATAACCGTTTATCTTATTGTTGCCAACATAGTTTTTTATCAGTGTTTGGATTCACCAACACATCAAATATCACATATAAACATTAATATCAGTCAAATACAGCCTTTTTATTTATTCATGACACGTGTTACATTTGTACGGTACGGCCTGAAAAGCCGGGTGTCACAAGGTACTAAAAACGCACAAATTTAATAAATGAAAGATTAAAAACATAACGAATTTTGAAAAAACAAACGGTCTAAGGAAATGGAAGCTTTGAAAAAGAAATAAACCATTCTATTTTTTTTAAATGAACGATCTTTTGCAAATTTTATTAGAATATTTCTTTTTTTTCAAATCTTATATTTCTTTTATTTTTTATACATGTCATTTTGTAGAATTTAAAAAATGAATGACTTAAAAAAGTGAGTTGTTTAATTTTTTTAAAATAATAACGATTTTAAAAAGAATGGTATAAAATGAAGTGTTTAAAAAACTTTAAAAGACAAACGACTTTAAAAAGAACGATTTTAAAAACCAATGGTTTAAAAAAGGAACAATTTTAAAAACGATAGATGGTTTAAACAAAATGTAAAAAAAAATTAAATTATTTTTTAAAACGACTTTTATAAAAACAAACAGTTAATGAAAATACATATTCATCTGTATATTTAAAACGTATTTTGTTAAATAATAATCGTGAAAATAACGAAATCATAAAAAAAACTTTTACATTAATAATCTCTTAAATATTAAAAGAACTTTGTAATTATCAAAAACAATTCCTAAGGTATATAATGACCTAATTACCCTTACACTTAACTGCAAATAAGTAACAAAGTTAGTGTCAGGAGCCAAAACCGTTATAAAATGCAATCTTAAAGTCTGACATGTTAAAAGATTTCTTTTTGGCTGAAATGGTTATACTGGCTAAACCACAGAGGCCAAAACAGTAATTTACTTAATAAAAATAAAAAAATAGTCTTCAAGGGGACATCCCCTATCATCCTGGTCGTTAAATGGTATGATTCACAGACAAAATGTTGAAGTTCATATCTTATATGGTGTAAATTGTGATATATTTATCCTAGAAAATATATGAATTGTTATTTAAAAAGAAATACATACATACATACATACATACATACATACATACATACATACATACATACATACATACATACATACATACATACATACATACATACATACATACATACATACATACATACATACATACATACATACATACATACATACATACATACATACATACATACATACATACATACATACATACATACATACATACATACATACGTACATACGTACATACATACATACGTACATACGTACATACATACGTACGTACGTACGTATGTACGTACGTATAATATGTATAATAATGAATAAAAATATGTATTTTTAAGGTTTATAAATTGAGAAGCAAATACCAACCATCAATTGAGTCGAACTACATACTTCTCTAAGGTTGAACAACAAACGCTTTTGGACTGCACTGACTGGGTGATCTTGTAAAACATAATGGCGTTAGCCTCACCACCTTAAGGGAGCTTTTCTTGAAACTATACGGTTTGAGAATAAATATCGGAGTTAAATGGAATAACAAGAATGCAAGTCTGTAAAACAACATGAAAGGGTAGTGGGTCCCAAATGGTATAACCGTATTTATGTTAGGGTTTTTTCTTTTCTTTTTTTTTTTTCAAAAAGCTTGCGGCTTGCTCGAAAAAAAATAGACTAGAAAAAAGATCGTTTATAATTAAGCTGAGCCCGAGCCAAGGTTGGCTCGACTTGTGGCTCGTTAAAGTTAAACCCCAAGTTTTAAATTGATAATCATAATGAAGATAATAACAACACAACTCAAAAAACAAAAATAATACATATGTGTATGTTAATTTTTTTGTCTTTATATATCAATATTTGTAAAAAATATTAATAGGCCGGCTTAAAGAGTCACAAGCTGGCTCGAGCTTTTTACAAGCCAAGCACAAAGCACAAATCTGACTTTTCAATTTGAAAAAATCAACGAGTCGAGCCTAGCTAGCTTGGTTTAGTTCGAGCTCGGGCTAACGTACAACTTCGCCCGACTTAGCTCAACTCGTTTACAATCCTATTTGATAGGGACAACCAAGCATGTTATTGGTACCTTGGTGGTCATCTAGCATGCATTCCACACAACTTGCCACATGAGCCAAGCACAGTGAATGCACGACACAATCTAAACCCAACATGTCAAGATTCCATGGGTTAAATGACCTGGCATACCGAGTTCAACTCCATATCCCTTTGTATAACTAGGTCAAATCGGTATGAAAATCACAAATTTTCTTTGGATTCGAATACCAAGCAAGAATTCAATTAAGATGATAATGTGATTCAAAAACTCTAAAATTGAATCAAATTCGAATTAATTTGATTGCATTAATTTCAAATTTGATTCGATCCGGATTATTTATTTGGAATTAACATACTCACCATCGGGTGAGCAGAAAACCGAAATAACCGAACCGTAACCGAATAAAAAAACCAAACCAAAACAAAAAACCGATGGTTCGGTTTTTGGATTTTTAATAACCGAAAGTTTTGGTTTGGTTTTCTGATAGCCGTTTTCAATAACTGAAAAACCGAACCGAACCAATAAGTTACAATAGTAGACCTAGTCTATATATTTTTATGTTTAAGGTTAAGTTGTTTAAGTGCTTAACCCATGCTAGTAAAAATTATTAATTTTATTTCTTGAATATTAAGTATTTATAATAAAAACATTAACATATTTAATTATAATTGAAATAATTTATTTATTGCCTACAATAAATAACAAAATTTAATATAAAAATTAAATAATCTTCAAAGTATTATAAAAGAAAATGCATTTGAAGAAACATAAAAATAGGGGTAAATTACTTTTTGAGTCCATGTGTTTTAGTGGTTTTAACTAGTTGAGTCCAAAAGCAAAAATAACGACCTGAGTCCCTATAAGCAATATTAATTAAAAAAGTTATATATAATAACTTAATAAAGATTCTTAAATTTTGAAATACAATTTTTATTGACTGAACTTTACATATTTTTTTTTCCAAAAACTGAAACAACTGAAAAATCGAACCGAACCAGTGTAAAAACCGAAACCGAAAAAACCAAAACCAAACGTTTTTAAAAAACTGAAAACTTACATTTCGGTTTCAATTTTTCCTAAAAATCGAACCGAACCGTGCTCACCCCTACCATCAAATATCGCTCGCTACTGATGTCGGGTTTACCCAACAATCATGTGATTCCTATGTATATGCTATATGAAAAAGAGAAAATTGCACTTTTCATCCTCTATGTTTCAAGGTTTCATCATACGGTGTTCTTTAACTTCAAAAATTACACCAGATGTCCTTTACGTTTGCACATGATAACAGACTGTGTCGTTTTATCCGAACCCAGTTAATTTTTAAAATTAAGTATGACCATGTGCCTCTCACATAAGGTGACCTTTTTCAGCTGATTAACCGATCTGTTCATCAAATTGTTGAAAATCGAAGAAACTAGAGGTGGGGTTAGTGCTAAATTGTTTCGATCTTGGTTTAAGATAAAATCAATGACGAAAATTATGCATAGGGTTGTCTGGCTTTTTTTATTTTATTTTATGGGAAGAGAGAGTAAATGAAGAATATAAAGAGGGAGACAAAGTATTTTATTTAATTCTTTTTTATTTTTTTTTGTTTATTTTATGGGGAGAGAGTAGATGAAGAGTATAAAGAGGGAGAGAAAGTATTTTTTATTTCTTTTCTAATTTTCGTTTGAAATTTAATAAGTATTTTTAAAAGAAAAGGGGTAAAAGAATCAAAATGGCTTTATGTGAGGGACACATTGTCAGACTTAATTTAAAAAATAAACTGGGTTATGATAAAATGACACCGTCTGTTATCACAGGGCCGGCCATTAGGGGGTGCAGGGTGGGCAACGGCACAAAGCTCAAACCCTCTGTGAGTCCAAATTTTTTTAATTTTGTATAGAATTTATATTGTATAAAATCTATATATATTAATAAATGAGATGATGTGGGCTATGTGTCCTTAAATGGTGAAGCCATTTTGATGATGTGGCATCCTATGGTTGAGGAGATGATGATTTTAGGAGGGAAGACACAATATTAGATGGTTTGAGAATTGGACACGGGATCCGAATTATAATCGGGTCAAGTTAATGGATCTTATATATCATCTTTTCCAAACAAAAATTGTTCACAACCTCACTTTTTTCAAACCCTAGATCTATTTTTCTCTAATCTGGTTCTTCCTTCTTCACCGATCGAGCATAGGTATGTTAATTTTCTTTTCTGTCTTTGATTTTTCTTTGTTATTTTAAACACAATCTATCTCTTTCTTAAACCCTAGATATCATCTATCGATCATCGCCGCATTTTCTTCTTAAATCGCCATATACCAGGTTCGTTCTTGCAAATGAGGTCTTATTTTTTCGCCATTAAATCTTCTTTTGATGTTATTTGTAATACAATCCATACAAACTTGGTTGAATCATTTGAATCATCCATCGATTTGAGCAGATTCATGTTGTATCATTCATATTTTCCTTTAATTAGGGCTTTTTTTCTATCATTAGAGTTTTTATTGATATTTAACTTACCTGATCCATACAACTTTTTTTTTGTTTGAATTGTCCAGCAATTTGTCGGAAAATTCGAAATTCTAACGATTCAGTAACCAGGTTTGCGATTTTGTGTAGTATTTTGGTTTTTATAATATTCATTTTACGTATGTTCGTTAGATCTTCTACGTTCCAAATAGACTGTTGACCAGCATGTAAAAATATTTTGAAAATTTTATAAAATTAGGGCACATCACTAGAATATGGCGTGAAAAAGAAGTTTTGTCAATGAATATTTCTAAACGAATGTAGCTTACTATTCTTGGGTTGTTTTTTTTTACAGAGATAGAAGTTGAGTTTTGTTTATTTATCTTGGTTTTTTTTTTCTGTTCATCTCTTTCTATTTTCGGGGACTGATTTTGCTGTTCAATTTTTCAAGTTTCCATGGCTTAATGCTCATCTTACAAAGATCTGGCCTTTTGTTAACGAGGTTAGTTGATTGTATTCAATGGTTATTTGATGCTTTAGTTGAGTAGTGTATGTCTGTATTTTAGGTTTTTGATATTTATTATTGTAAATGTTAGTAGATATTTATTTATTGTAAATGATATGTCCACATAATTTGCAGGTATGTAATCTATAGTAGATTTTTATTTATTGCAAATGTTTAATGTCAATTTTTGATGAATTTTCTTTTTTTATATCGAACATGTTATAGGTGTATTTAATCAATAATCTATAAAAAGATTTAAGGTAAAACTACATGATTAAGGTTAAATACTGTTTCTTTATGTTGTTCGATCTTCAATTTATTCAAGAAAAGTTATGTTTTTGATGTTGAAAACTGTTTTGGCAGCTGCTAATGTTTGTTGTTCTTCTTCTATTTTTGTAGATCATTAGACATATAGTCAAGGTATGTAAACAATATTAGATTGTTTGTTTTTCATCATGATTCATATGAAATGATGTTTTGTTAAAAATTTATTTACTGTTTTTGAAATTCGGACTCAGAATGTTCGTCTACCAAAACAGGTTAGTTAAATGTTGTTGGTATTGTTTGTTTTTTATATGTATACTCTTTCTTATTTCTTATTAAATTTTCTGTTTAGGCATAATTTTGAAACTTTATGTCATTATCTTTTGAAGTTCATATTGTTAGTTTTGTCAATTATGAGTTTTTCTATTTATGTTTAAAGATACCTTTAATTTCTTTCTAAAGATGTTTTTGTTTCCATAAACACGTTACTGTTTTTAAGGTTAATTTTTCTATTCTCAATTATAACTCGGTTTCTGTAATTAGACATTGTTTCTATAAATAAGTTACCGTTATATTTTTTTTTAAATTCTTTTATTCCTTTGCAGTTATGGATCATAAAACAACGCTCCAAACGTTTTTAAAGTTGATTGATGACTATGATCCCATATAAAAACCGGACTCCGATAATTCCTCAAACAAAAGAGGTTAGTTAGATTTTATAGTTTTTTTTTATCTTTTTTAAGTTTGTAATATTTAATTTTTTCCTTTGTGTTCAGTATTTTTTTAATTAGTAATATATGTTCTGAATGATTTATGTTTTGTATTTTCCCATGGTTAACCGTCAAACTTTTGTGAAATTCATACTCGGAATGTTCGTCTACCAAAACAGGTTAGTTAAATGTTGTTGGTATTGTTTGTTTTTGGATGTATAGTCTTTCTTATTTCTTATTAAATTTTGTGTCACTACTTTTTTTTTAAATTAGTAATATATGTTCTAAATGATTTATTGTTTGTATTTTCCCATGGTGAATTCTCAATCTTTTTTGAAATTCGGACTCGGAATGTTCGTCTACCAAAACATGTTAGTTAAATGTTATTGGTATTGTTTGTATTTTGATATGTATACTCTTTCTTATTTTTTATTAAATTTTCTGCTTAGGCATAATTTTGAAACTTTATGTCATTATCTTTTGAAGTTCATATTGTTAGTTTTGTCAATTATGAGTTTTTCTATTTATGTTTAAATATAACTTTAATTTCTTTCTAAAGATGCTTTTGTTTCCATAAATACATTACTGTTTTAAAGGTTGATTTTTCTATTCTCAATTATAACTCGGTTTCTGTAATTAGAAATTGTTTCTATAAATAAGTTACCGTTATATTTTTAAAAAAAAAAATCCTTTATTCCTTTGTAGTTATGGATCCTAAAAACACAGCTCCAATCGTTTTTAAAGTTGATTGATGACTATGATCCTATATTTTTTGTATGTTTCTTTAGTTTTCATTTTATCAACAGACAATAAGTTATTTAAGCTTATATGTTTTTTGTATCGATTCATAGGAAATACCATATGATTTTGCAAGCTTATTGTGGGGAGGAAAAGTTCCATATGGCCAATGTCTTGAACTTATTGATTATGACTTATGCAATTGCAGGAGTCTGAATCTTCTTCGAACACATGAGGTAAGTTTAATTTTATCGTTTTTTTGGTGTTTTTTGATCCAGGATAATGATAGTTTTCATCGTTTATGCTAATCTCTATAATTTTTAAGTTATTTTGTTTATTTATTTATTTTTTTTTGGCAAATCTAACTATGATATTATTTGAAATTTGAAAATCTTTGTTTTTTTTACTAATAAATTTTGTATTGTATTAAGATGTATTAATGATTCTTTTGTTTTGGTTTTTTATTTCTGTTTTTCTTTTATCATGATTAACTAACAAATTTTATATTGTGTTAATTTTAAATCCATTAAAGATTATGTAAATTTTTAGTGTGTGATATGTATTTACGGAATATTGATTGTGTTTCTAAAAATAAATAGGTTTAAATTTCTTTTGAAACCGTTCATTTTTAATTATTTGTTTTAGAAGTTTCTCCCGATATTATAAGTTTGTTTCTATAAATAGTTTACCGTTTTAATTTTTAAAAAGCCTTCATATTTCATTTCCAGATAGGGATTAGAGTAACAACATTCCTTCATTTTTAAAGCTTATTGAGTAAGATGACCCATTATTTTTGGTATGTTTATTTGTTTTTTAATTATTTTTTTTCTTATTTTGTTAAATTTAATTACTATTCGTATTAGATTGTTAAACATTTTTTCCCTTATATGTAGCTCAAAGATGATTGGGATAAAAAAAACTGAACCGAAAGGGAAAGCAAGTGTTCTTTTATGATGAAAATCTAAGTTCAAAGGTTTGTGTTCATTTACTAAATTATAGGAGTTTGTAAATTAACTGAATTGTTTTACCTTTATTTTTTCATTTTTAAAGGTTAATGTTTTATGTTTCTTAGGATGATCCGAAAGGGAAATCAAATGTTGTTGTTATGAAAATCTAACTTTAAAGGTTTTTGTTCACTTAGTTTAATTTTAACTTCTTTTGGTGTTTTTTTGATCCGTTATAATGATAGTTTTCAACGTTTATGCTAATCTCTATAATTTTGAAGTTATTTTTTTTTTATTTATTTTTTGGCAAATCTAACTATGATATTTTTTTTTAAATTTGAAAATCTTTGTTTTTTTACTAATAAATCTTGTATTGTATTAATATGTATTAATGATTCTTTTGTTTTGCTTTTTTATTTCTGTTTTTCTTTTTTCATGATTAACTAATACATTTTATATTGTGTTAATATTGAATCCATTAAAGATTATGTAAATTTTTAGTGTGTGATATGTTTTTACGGAATATTGATTGTGTTTCTAAAAATAAATGGGTTTTAATTTTTTTTGAAACCGTTCCTTTTTAACTATTTGTTTTAGAAGTTTCTCCCGATATTATAAGTTTGTTTCTATAAATAGTTTACCGTTTTAATTTTTAAAAAGCCTTCATATTTAATTTCCAAATATGGATCAGAGTAACAAATGTCCTTCATTTTTAAAGCTTATTGAGGAAGATGACCCGTTATTTTTTGTATGTTTATTTGTTTTCTATTTTTTTTTGTCATTTTTTTTTCTTGTTTTCTTAAATTTAATTACTATTCGTATTAGATTGTTAAACATTTTTTCCCTTATAAGTAGTTCAAAGATGATTGGTGAAGGGGTATGGTCCCAGATCTCGCGTCAGCATCGACCGCGAGTGACCATTACCCTTATCAAAACCCCCACTAGCTAACAACCTACTTATGTCAGTGCGGGAACGCGTCGACACAGTGGTTGAATCCAATCTGTCCAGTGATGGAGGAGGACTTACCTGGAGTATGAGAACGGTATAGCGATGCGGCTGGCACCGCATCTGGTGTATGAAAACGGAAGTATTCACAGCGATGCGGCCTGGCACCACATCCAGTGAACACTTCTATCAATACAGAGAAGCTGGATGTAACGCCCTGCTTTTTCAAACATCCTACATTTAGAAACCTTACGTGAAATTCTATCTTTGGAAATCTTGTGTTCTTATAACCATTCTTTCATCGTAATCGTTGTAAAATACGGAACTTGCTTCGTAAATAAAACTTGTACATTACACTTTTTACCTAGTTAAATCATGTTTTATTTCATATTTCACCTTGTTACAAGTTAGGGGAAACATTGTTGCATATTATTACACAACTTAATTAACAAAATTACTCATTATAATGTTTTAAAAAAATAAAAAAAAAATAAAGAAATATGACAGCCCAATTCAGCAAAATTCAGCCCCATATAGTTGGGTTTTGTGGGCTAGTTTCAAGGTGTAACCCCTTCTAAACACTTCCAAAGCCCAACCCATTGAAACCCTAATCCTTCCCCCTATAAATACCACTTATAACCAGCCTCCATACCACTTTTGCAACCCTAAAAACTCACAAAACATCCACCAAACCGTAGCTGAAAGTAAGGGTTCGAGTAGATTGACACCCCTTCACGAAAATGAGCATAACTCACTCAATTCTTATCCGATTCACTCGATTCTTTTTCCTACTTGCTTGTATAATCATGGGGTTCGATTCCTAGACTTCTCCTTGGAGAAATCAGACCTGGAAATGCCCCGAAATAGTCCATAAACTTTCTGTTTGTTTTTATGTTCATCAAAAACTTGTTTAAACCTATGCAACTTGTGTCTAACACATCTCATACCTATGTCCTAATGCTTACAACTTATCCCATGGTTGGTTAAGCTTAAAAACAAGGTTGAGACATTTAAAATCAGAGGATTAAACCTCATAAACTTGGTGTTTTGTTTAGGGTTTTTAACCCACAAGTCATGTCAAACTTTGTCTTTGATACATGAGTGATTATGGAACAACTTGGGTTGTCCAAACATACAATCCTCACATGATTTGATGATTTCTCTTAGTTAGTGTGTATATTTCTTATTCTTTATTGTATGTTCATGACCCTCCTTGGTTGTTTTTTTTACATCAAGTGTAGTGGTGAACACATAGAGGTGCCTAAATGGAAGACTTGATCTTCCTACCTCCTACATGACTTCTATGGCATTTAGAGGTACCAAAATGAAGATTTTAATCTTCTACCTCATGCTTGAACTATTGGACATATATTATATAACCTAAATATATTATTCGAATAATCGAATCTTTGATGATGAACTAGTGTTCATATGTCGGGGTACTAGATTACATCATCCTAGACTATGATAACTTGTCACGATTCTAATGGAACCTTGTTCCATGAAAACATCTAAACTCCTTCGAGTTTCCTAGTGTCAAGAACAAGCATCATATGTACTAAATGATTATTTTCCATGTTATTCTCATATCTTATTTTTATGTTGTTTTAAACACCGAATCTCAACTCTAAACATACTTGAACCTTAACCCTTATACATTCGGACTCTAAATCTCTACTCGTCAACAACTGGATAATCGGAAAACATATGCAAACTTTGTGAGTATACTCGTACTTTTCCCCTTTTACTTTTACCACTTTTGGGGTGTAACATGTTTACCTATTGAGACTTACACATGAACTTTTGTCTAAACACACGAACATTCCTATAACAATGCTTGTATATGTGATGGCTTGATACTTTAAATTTGGGTGATTCTTATGTGTTGAACTTATCATTAACTTCGTACGAGCCAAACCTTGACATATGTAGCGCTATAGGATTAACGACCCGCCTCTACTGAAACTTTGGTTATGTCATGAGCAAGTTGCGTTTTCTTGGTTTGATATGTTATACACATGCCATATTTAATGTTTATCTTGAATCGCATGCTTGCTATGAGGAATTGTTCACATTTTTATCTTATGCTATGTATGTACCAAACTTGTATACTCGCCTTTGCTTTTGCATTGAATTATTTTAAACATGTTACAGGTTGATGAGGACGATGCTAAGAAAAGAAGTAGCGTTGATGCCTAGATACACATATAGACGTTAGGGTTTAATATGTTGTATCAAATTTTGTTATGTTATCATGTTGTTATGTTAAACTCGTTGTATTTGAATTTCTTGTAATGTTGACTATTTGAAGTTATGAAATGAAATGAAATTTGAAATTTCTAAATATTGTCACAAATAGCGTTATGATGTCTCTAGCAATCTTCACACTTCGTCTCATCCCGATGTTTCCGCCATTGGTTGGGGTGTGACAGATTGGTATCAGAGCCATAACTATAGGGAATTAGGAAAAGTAGGAATGCTTTAGCCTAGTCTATAGTTTTAGAACCTTATTCGTATGCTTTGCTTGGACTACTACATGATACTTTATTTGTTACTTATTTATGCTCTTTTAAACATGTATGTTACTCATGTGTAATATTCGACATGTTATTCTTACGCATTAATGCTTGTTTTATTATGTGTTAACACTTGTTTCATTGTTCGATTCTTTATGTGTTATTCTTGACATATTTCTCTATGTGTTAATACTTGTTTTATTTCATTATTTAAGTATCATCCTTGATATGCTTTCTTATGTGTTTATACTTGTTTGTGTATCTCCTTCGACATACACTTCCCTCATGCATTTTACTCGATTATTCTAAATCCGACAACACTCATATTGTACAAATGAGACGAATTCACCAAAATAGGCGTGAAACCCACAATTTGGTGAACGACTCTCAATCTACCTATTCTTTTTTTTTTTACACGAGATATCGCGATTAAGCTAGGAGTGAAATCTACATCTTAATGGTAAATCTCAAATTTCAAGTTCTAGTGGACCCTCGTCAACACGTCGAAGTTAAATTTTGACCCGACGAGTACCAACCACACTTAGGATACGAAATCGTCAAGTTAGGGGTGAAACCCGCACCTTGTCGACTAGTTCCACTCCTTGGCATTTTTTTTTCATAAATCCCGCCAAGTCTCGAAATTTCGATTGATTTGGGACATGTAGTAACCGGAAGGGTAAATACCGTTAACCGACTTGTCGGCGAGAGTATTTTACCTATTAGGCCAAAACATGCTCCTCAAATTCAAAAGACTTTTCGACCACTTTGGTTAGTCAAAGTTCCGTTTTGGAACGCTCCAAACTTTGGTCAAACATGTGTTTCTATTGTTCATTTTATACGATGCAATCTTTCAACCTCGAGTTTACCTTTGATTTCTCTTTTCACACGCACAACATATCGAACCTTTTCGATACACTTATATACGCATGATTTTCATATAATTTAAATTCATATTCCTTGTAACAACTAGTGGAGATGTATCATCGAGATTGGAGTGACTTCCTTACCTTGACGATTGACTCCACCCCTCTTCCCTTAAAACGACTTCACCAACGAGTTAGGGGTGATTCCCTTACTTAGGTGACCGTTACCCAAAACTTATCTTTCAAAATATTTTATTATGCAAACCCGATCATGTTTTATACCTAAATCATTTATCATTATTCAAAATACCTACTTATACCGATTTCAAAATACATTGTTTATCAAACGTACTTCTTATTCTACCATCCATTTTCACTCAAATCATATACACGAGATTCTTAATCATGTCTTTACCGTTTTACTACACGAATTTCCAAACCTTACGAAATGCTACCTATCAATTTAATCGGTCTAATGAATCTCTTGCCCATGAACTTCACATCTGATTTATTAACTGAAACACGTTCACATTATATCATCATACTAGAGACTTCCACTCTTAATCGAAATCAAACTAACCTTTCTCAATTACTTATAAGACCTCGTAGATGTTATATGACCGTTTACCAAATACTCTTTCCAACATCAATAAATCCTTTGTTAAAATTATTTTTAAACAATCACTAAATTCTTTTACTAAATTTCTTTTCTAAGGGTCGACGTTTTCACAAGAACTTTCAAAGTCCAAAATTTTCATGTTTTGATGCAAATGAAACAAACCCGTTATTTAAAAAAAAAAAAAACCTTCTCTACAACGCTTAACTCGTCATCCAAATTTCAAAACACGTGGGCTAGAAGACTTCATGGGGACCGAAAATTTTCAACATACGTGAACTCCTTTTTTTTTTAAACAAAAGTAGCATTTCAATCATCACAAAATACGTTAAGCATGACCAATGAGTACTTTATGTTCCTTTACATATACAAACTATATTCTACCTTTCAAACCAAGCTCAATCTAATTTTGATTCGGCAAACTCAACGTTTTGTTTAAACAACTATACATGCACATCATCATACACATTTTAGTCGATATCTCGCGATAACATCATTTATATCGTTCGTACCTACATACTTAACTTTTTTTTTCTCCGCAATGTCTCAACGTACACCATATACGCAATATTTATTTTCATACCTACACCTATGTTCATACGTTTTATGCTTGTACTCATACACACACTACTTATACGTTTTACACTTCTACTTGTACACATACAACTTACACGTTTTATGTTTATGCTCATACATACATGCGTATTCATACTTGAACTTATGCTCATACTTTCATCCTTACTCATGATTCGTACATTCGTACCTATACGCGAGCGTAATCCGAGGGATTCGCTTACGTGGGTCCCATACATGCTTAAACATAAACATGCTTACATACGACATTCTTCTACGTACACATTCTTATTTTCAAATTCATGTATACCTTGATTCATACATAACTAGTACAAGCTATGTGGATCATGCGACGATCAGTATAATCGCGGGTGCACACGGGATTATAGTGATAGGCGTATGAGAACCATAGAGTGTACTACTGTGTATGGTAAGACACGGAACGTAACATGACCCCGAGTAACGAAACGGACGTAATGTGGTTAAAACATGTTGGATACGCCGCTGGTACTTCCTATATATAAGTGTTTTCACCATGTTACCAAACTTTCGTAAAACGTGCCATGAGAAATTCAGTGTGTTGCAGACCTTTTGGACCTAATACAACTTCACGCAACTCACAAACGCATTATATCCGATTATTCATGACGAGACTTCATCCTTAACACACTATGTTCATCTATCCAACACTTATGCTATTCACATACTTGTACTCTTTAAGAGCCATTCGTTCATTCTATACTCGTATTATTTTATACAAAACTCGTTCGCAATCCAGCTTGTTTAAACATTTGAGTCCTAACTTACCTCATTACCTATAAAATAGCCTCCCTATTCTTGATTCTTGTGTAACTATACTTAGTATACCTCTATTGCTTTATTTAAAGTAACAAACCTTTTCGTTCCTCTCAATAAACAGGATTTACGAAAGTATGATTTTTTTATGCTATCCTTAAAAACTTCCCCTTGCAAATCTACCTTGATGTTCTCCAAAATTTGGTACTTTTCAAAACTTTCAAACTTCCCAAGTTTCAATTCTTAATGACCACCTTTATGCCAAAAACTCTTTCGAGCCTTCCTCTTGAATAAATTTCGGGACGAAATTTCCTAAAGGAGGGGAGACTGTAACGCCCTGCTTTTTCAAACATCCTACATTTAGAAACCTTACGTGAAATTCTATCTTTGGAAATCTTGTGTTCTTATAACCATTCTTTCATCGTAATCGTTGTAAAATACGGAACTTGCTTCGTAAATAAAACTTGTACATTACACTTTTTACCTAGTTAAATCATGTTTTATTTCATATTTCACCTTGTTACAAGTTAGGGGAAACATTGTTGCATATTATTACACAACTTAATTAACAAAATTACTCATTATAATGTTTTAAAAAAATAAAAAAAAATAAAGAAATATGACAGCCCAATTCAGCAAAATTCAGCCCCATATAGTTGGGTTTTGTGGGCTAGTTTCAAGGTGTAACCCCTTCTAAACACTTCCAAAGCCCAACCCATTGAAACCCTAATCCTTCCCCCTATAAATACCACTTATAACCAGCCTCCATACCACTTTTGCAACCCTAAAAACTCACAAAACATCCACCAAACCGTAGCTGAAAGTAAGGGTTCGAGTAGATTGACACCCCTTCACGAAAATGAGCATAACTCACTCAATTCTTATCCGATTCACTCGATTCTTTTTCCTACTTGCTTGTATAATCATGGGGTTCGATTCCTAGACTTCTCCTTAGAGAAATCAGACCTGGAAATGCCCCGAAATAGTCCATAAACTTTCTGTTTGTTTTTATGTTCATCAAAAACTTGTTTAAACCTATGCAACTTGTGTCTAACACATCTCATACCTATGTCCTAATGCTTACAACTTATCCCATGGTTGGTTAAGCTTAAAAACAAGGTTGAGACATTTAAAATCAGAGGATTAAACCTCATAAACTTGGTGTTTTGTTTAGGGTTTTTAACCCACAAGTCATGTCAAACTTTGTCTTTGATACATGAGTGATTATGGAACAACTTGGGTTGTCCAAACATACAATCCTCACATGATTTGATGATTTCTCTTAGTTAGTGTGTATATTTCTTATTCTTTATTGTATGTTCATGACCCTCCTTGGTTGTTTTTTTTACATCAAGTGTAGTGGTGAACACATAGAGGTGCCTAAATGGAAGACTTGATCTTCCTACCTCCTACATGACTTCTATGACATTTAGAGGTACCAAAATGAAGATTTTAATCTTCTACCTCATGCTTGAACTATTGGACATATATTATATAACCTAAATATATTATTCGAATAATCGAATCTTTGATGATGAACTAGTGTTCATATGTCGGGGTACTAGATTACATCATCCTAGACTATGATAACTTGTCACGATTCTAATGGAACCTTGTTCCATGAAAACATCTAAACTCTTTCGAGTTTCCTAGTGTCAAGAACAAGCATCATATGTACTAAATGATTATTTTCCATGTTATTCTCATATCTTATTTTTATGTTGTTTTAAACACCGAATCTCAACTCTAAACATACTTGAACCTTAACCCTTATACATTCGGACTCTAAATCTCTACTCGTCAACAACTGGATAATCGGAAAACATATGCAAACTTTGTGAGTATACTCGTACTTTTCCCCTTTTACTTTTACCACTTTTGGGGTGTAACATGTTTACCTATTGAAACTTACACATGAACTTTTGTCTAAACACACGAACATTCCTATAACAATGCTTGTATATGTGATGGCTTGATACTTTAAATTTGGGTGATTCTTATGTGTTGAACTTATCATTAACTTCGTACGAGCCAAACCTTGACATATGTAGCGCTATAGGATTAACGACCCGCCTCTACTGAAACTTTGGTTATGTCATGAGCAAGTTGCGTTTTCTTGGTTTGATATGTTATACACATGCCATATTTAATGTTTATCTTGAATCGCATGCTTGCTATGAGGAATTGTTCACATTTTTATCTTATGCTATGTATGTACCAAACTTGTATACTCGCCTTTGCTTTTGCATTGAATTATTTTAAACATGTTACAGGTTGATGAGGACGATGCTAAGAAAAGAAGTAGCGTTGATGCCTAGATACACATATAGACGTTAGGGTTTAATATGTTGTATCAAATTTTGTTATGTTATCATGTTGTTATGTTAAACTCGTTGTATTTGAATTTCTTGTAATGTTGACTATTTGAAGTTATGAAATGAAATGAAATTTGAAATTTCTAAATATTGTCACAAATAGCGTTATGATGTCTCTAGCAATCTTCACACTTCGTCTCACCACAGCCGACGATGCGGCCTGGCACCGCATCTCGCGTATTCCTTGATCAAAAGAGTAAGACGCGGGAACATCTACAGTCACCGCAGACAGCGATGCGGCTTGCACCGCACCCTGTCTACTCATCAAGTGGGACTGACACCACAGAGCAAGTAGCACCAATGGCAACCGCCTGTCAGGACTACGTAAGCAGCAGACTGACGTGGCGTCACCTCCCCGGCCGACATGTCTGACACACCTGCAAAGGTGCAGCATGCCGTCAGTCTATCCATTCACCTCCTCCTTCACTCCTCGGTTATAAATGCCAACCCCAAACCAGGTTTGAGGTATCTCTTCACAACTCTCTCACTACTACTACTATCATACTTTGCTTCCCAAGCAGACTACTGATTCTCACGCCGGAGAGTGGTAACAAGGAGCACCCCCCACCCCACCCTCCTTGTTACGAGTCACGGTTTGTTTCCTTGTGCAGGAGATCAACCCACCGGTGATCCAGCTAGCGATCCTCGAGAGGAAGTGATTAACCCTTCTTCACGAGACCAGTGAGTTAACCCTGCCCGGTTAACCATTGTTTCATCATTGGCGCCCACCGCTACTCTTAGCACTTTTTCAACCATCCTTCTCCCTCTCAAAAGATCATGACTGATCACCAAAACAACACTACCGGGGATAATCTACTCCCCACCAACCCAGGAAATGTGGGGACTGCTCCCCCAGATCTAAACCCGGGCCACATTGGCACATCAACGCAAAGGGGTCCATCCCTAACGTTCGGACACGACCTATCACAGTACGCATCTGTGATTCCTCCGGACATGGACCCTCACACCTGGTATGACCAGCAGGCCGCCCTGCTGGCCGCAACATATAACCGAGTATGCGCTGAAGCGCAAATACAAGCCGGGCCTACCCCGGCACCAAACACACCTGCGGGTCGTATTTTACAATACGACGGCAGGGCACCCTCACGTCCAGCCTCCAGAAGCAGACGGGAGGACCGCGGATCCTCTTACTGTGAGGTCCGCACATTAAATGAGGATGATTCCTCATATGGGTCCCGCAACAGAGGCCCAATACAAAGCCGCCTAGGCCCCCAAAGTGGTAACAGGCGGCAATCCACAGTCCACCGCAGTTCCGGCATCCAAAGCCGGCTGGGACCGCTGCCCCAGTATGAAGGTTATGGCCGTACCGACCCGGACGACCATACATATTGCGGGGATTCGCATGACACCAGCAGCAGACCGGGAGGACGAAACTATATTCCTCCCACTCATCCACGCAACACATACCTCAGAGCTGCAAAGCGCCTTGAAAACCAGCCCTACAGGCCGAAAGCTGCGGCCGAAAACTCAAAATTCGCCCCGCGAATTGCCCACGCCCATGTCACCACAACAAAATTCCCATTCAACGTTGGGAAATACAACGGTTCGTCCGACCCGGACGACCACATGAACGTTTTTATAGGCGCAGGATGCAACGGCCAGTGGGACGACCCCACTTGGTGCAATTTTTCCCCCAGACCCTCACAGGTCTGGCCAGGGCGTGGTTCGATTCTTTGCCAGTAGCGTCACTGGCCTCATTCGAGGACTTGCATGCGAAGTTCCTCTCTCGTTTCAGCCAGCAACGACGTCACGAACGTGATTCGTTAGACGTCATGAATATCTGGCGCAGGGACGACGAATCTCTAGAAGCATTCGTCGTCCGATACAATAAAGAGTGCCTAGAAATAGGTGACGTGGCAGACCAAATGGCACGGAACCATTTCATTAAGGCCGTCAGGGACAAGCAGATGGTTATGACCATCTCTGGCAAGGAGGGCTTGCCTAAAAAATGGGAAGATGTCATGGCCGCAGTCAAGACATACGCCCAGACACAGCGGTCCCTTGAACCGCATATGTCCAAGGCACAGCCCCAAGCCGAAACCTCCCACCAGGGGTCCAAGCGTAAAAATAAACGCAACCGGGACGTTGGAAATCGCGACAGCATTTCCAAACCATACTTCCCGCGGACCAACCCGTTTGACCCAAGGAACCACAAGCCCCAACGGGACAACCGCGCGTCCAAGAAAGATTCTCGAGACCGCAACTGGACCGAGATCACTGTGTCGCCAAGCGAAGTCCTTCTTACGGACGCACAGCTCTTGCGACCGGCCCAACCAATGAAGTCCAAGAAAAATCAAGATCTCACTCTCTATTGTGAGTATCACAAGGACTCGGGCCACACCACAAACAACTGCATCAGTCTCCGGCTGGAGATTGAGCGAGCCTTAAAAGAGGGGAAACTGCAACATCTTTTGCCAGGTGGGCAGAAACCCACCAAGCGCATCACCCCTCATGGCGAAGGCACCTCCACAGGGAAGAGGACCATGTATGTGGCCTCAACCCACATGATCAACGGAGGTAAAGGTAGGCCGCGCAAAGCGGCGAGAAGACCGGACAATGACTGGAAAGACGAGTAAGTCGTCTTTCCAAAAGTCCAAGGCGGCCCGCGCGACAGGCGCGCCGTCGTTATTACAGGCCAACTGGCTCATTACTGCATCGAGCGTCTATTCATCGACCCGGGCAGTACTTCCGATATCATCTATGAGCAATGCTTCAACCAGTTCGATCAGGAGGATAAAGATCGGTTGCAAGCAGTGGACTACCCGTTGGCCGGGTTCGCAGGGGAAACTATCTTTCCCCTAGGCCAAATTACGTTCCCTGTGCGCCTTACCAGCGGAAGGCACACATGAACAGAAGAGGTAAACTTCATGGTTTTACCTCATACCTCCAAATATGACGTACTCCTTAGAAGAGAATCCCAGGGCGATTTCAATATGATTACGTCTGTCCCCCACTCTGCTATTGGTTTCCCAACCGAAATGCGGGTCACGATAATCTATGCACGCAGAGACGACATGATGTCGGACGAAATACGTCCGACCAAGATAGCAAGGCCTACCCCCAACAACCAACCGGAAAAATGGGTTCTCAACACGAGATACCCAGAACAAAAGGTTACGTTGGGCCACGCCTTATCCGCTAACACCAAAGCGCACCTGAAACAGCTTCTCTTCAGGAATTAAGACATCTTCGCGTGGACACCCGCAGACATGACTGGGGTCCCGTGTGAAATCGCGCAACATTGCTTAAATACCTTGCCAGGTATTAAGCCGGTGATCCAAGGCCAACGCCACCTTGGATCCGCTAAAAACCAGGCGATGCATGAGCAGGTGGAAGAACTGCTCTCCGCAGGCATCCTGCGGGAAGTTAAATACCAGACTTGGTTGTCCAACCCAGTCATGGTAGAGAAACCATCCGGGGGCTGGCGCATGTGCGTCGATTACAAAGACCTCAACAAAGCCTGTCCCAAGGATTGTTACGCACTTTCAGAAATCGACGAAAAAGTCGATAACCTCGCACCTTTCAAATGGAAGTGTTTCCTCGATTGTTATAAAGGCTACCATCAAGTACAGATGGCAGTCGAGGATGAAGACAAAACGACATTCCGCACTCCCACTGGGAATTACTGTTATACAAAAATGCCGTTTGGGTTGCGCAACGCGGGCGCAACCTATCAAAAACTGATGAACGACACTTTCCGCGGGCAAATAAGCAAAAGTGTCGAAATCTACTTGGACGATCTAGTCGTCATGAGCATGGAGGAAGATACCATGCTCACTGATATTGAACGAACATTCCAAACTCTGCGAAGCGTTAACATAAAGCTCAATCCAGGGAAATGCTCGTTTGGAATGGAAGAAGGCAAATTCCTTGGATTCATCGTAACCAAAGATGGATTCAAGGTAAACCCGGAAAAGGTTCAGGCGATCAAACGCATGCCGTCGCCTTCAACGATGAATGAAATGCAACGGCTGGCCGGCAGGCTAGCTGCACTAAATAGATTCTTAGCCAACCATGCAGCTAAGTCATATCCTTTCATCAAGACCCTGCAGAACTGTTTAAAGAAAGAACAATTCCAGTGGACCGCAGAGGCCGAAAATGCCTTCCGGGAAATGAAGGAGTGTTTGATACAACTCCCAACTCTAACCGCACCACGCAAGGATGAACCACTCATATTATACCTATCTGCCGCAGACAACGCGGTAGGGGCAATACTGATAGTGGAGTGGGAGGGGGTTCAAACGCCCATCTATTACATCAACAAGATGCTCAACGACCCAGAAACAAGATATTCAATAATGGAGAAATTGGTATTAGCACTAGTACATGCATCAAGACGGTTGCGACGATACTTCGCAAACCATGTCATCACGGTGCTAACCAATTACAGGATCGGCCCGATCCTATCCAAACCTGACATTGCTGGGAGGTTAGCAAAATGGGCAATCGAGCTGGGCGCGCACACACTGAACTATAAACCGCGCCCCGCGATTAAAGGCCAAGTCTTAGCTGATTTCGCCGCCGAGGTACCGGCCAATCGCATTCAAGAATGCGAAACAGCACAAAATCCTACGCCAACACCAGCTTCCTCGGAGATATGGGCACTTTTTACTGATGGTGCCTCCAACGAGGAAGGTGCAGGCGCAGGTCTGCGACTCGTCAGCCCTGATGGCCAAGAACTTACATATGCAATCCGCCTCGATTTCAAAAGCACAAATAACGAGGCAGAATATGAGGCTTTACTGGCAGGACTATGTTTAGCAGTCAAACTCGGCGTGCAACATTTGGAAGCACACGTCGACTCTTTGTTGGTTGCAGGGCAGATACGCGACGACTATGCCGCAAAGGGGGATATCATGATCCTCTACCTCGAGCAAGCCCTGCAACTAACATCAAAGTTCAGTTCATTCAATATCTGACATATCAACAGAAGTGAAAACAAATCCGCCGATGCACTCTCAAAACTTGCATCCACCAGCTTCCAACACCTGGCAAAGGAGATACGCATCGAAATTTTGCAGAATCCTTCGGTACCCCTACGCCAGGTCAATGTCATCCAATACGGCACAACATCTTGGATGACACCAATTATTACATATTTGCAATCAGGTGTGACTCCCGAAAGCAAGTCAGAGGCACGCAAGCTTCAACAAAAAGCGTGCCATTATCAAATGGGAGACGGTATCTTATACCGTAAATCATACCTAGGGCCACTCCTACGATGCGTCAACCCCCAGGATGCCACATACCTCATCAGAGAGATACACGAGGGAATGTATGGCATACACGCAGGACCACGCATGGTAGTGGCCAATATCATGAATGTTGGGTATTATTGGCCCGACATGCACCTGGATGCCGTCAAAGAGTTGCGCAAATGTATTAACTGTCAACGACATGCTACAAAAACTTTGCGCCCCAAGAACAACTTGGTCCCGGTCACCACCGCATGGCCCTTTCAGAAATGGGCAATCGACGTGGTCGGACCCTTCCCAGACGCACCAGGTGCGGTCAAATTTATCATAGTAGTGGTTGATTACTTCACAAAATGGGTAGAGGCGAAACCGCTCGCCTCAACCCCTGCTATGATAACAAGGAAATTCATTTGGGAACACATCATCTGCCGTTTCGGTCTACCAATGTGCATCGTTACCGATAACGGCACCAACTTTATTGCCGATGAATTTCAAAAATGGCTAGAAGAACTACACATTGAACACATATTCTCATCTGTGGCGCATCCGCAAGGGAATGGCCAGGTTGAGAGTATCAACAAAAGTCTAGTCAAAGGCATCAAAGCAAGGTTGGGAACAGCCAGGCATGGCTGGGTCGATGAACTCCCAAGCATCTTATGGGCTCACCGCACAAGCCCAAAAACAAGCAACGGGGAGACACCCTTCAGCCTGGTCTATGGCTCAGAAGCAGTGATCCCCGCGGAAGTAGGCATCCCTTCACCCAGAATGTTGGCCATTGAAAAGATAGACAACAGTATGGAACGCAGGATTGACTTGGACCTCTTGGAAGAAAGGCGTGAAAACGCTGCCATCAACGAGGCCAAGTACAAATCCAAACTTGAAAAGTACTACAACTCACGCGTCCGCGTTTGTACTTTCAATCCAGGAGACTACGTTCTCGCGACAATGAAGCATCTAATGCTGAACGCCCAGGAAAACTTGCCCCCAAGTAGGAAGGACCCTACCTCATCAATGAGGTCTTGGGCAAAGGCGCGTACAAGTTACAAACGTTAGAAGGCGAACCTATCGCACGTACATGGAATGCACAACAGCTTAGACGCTGTTACATGTAAGCCATGTTTTTACATTTTCATGTAACCTATCGGGCCGCAGGCCATTTGCAAATAAATAAACGAGCAATTCAATGCAATATTGTTTGTTACTACTATTACAAATGCGTGTTCCACTTTCCGGTATCTGCAAAAACAGATTGGCAAAATCTTCATTCGCGATACCCACACAAAGTGCTAACCACACACAAATATTGTAATAGGCCAGCAAAAGGCAGAATATTAAGTGTCTATCCGGCTGGACAGATGAGTTTTTACAAAACTTACACAATTCCTAAAACCTAACAAGGCGCACAAGGGAATTGCCGCATACTCATACGACAACGGTATGGAGTATACTCAACCCCATTCACAATGGGTAGAGTTCCGGACAAGTTTTTACAAAACTTACACAATTCCTAAAACCTAACAAGGCGCACAAGGGAATTGACGCATACTCATACGACAACGGTATGGAGTATACTCAACCCCATTCACAATGGGTAGAGTTCCGGACAAGTTTTTACAAAACTTACACAATTCCTAAACCCTAATAAGGCAAACAATGAAATTGACGCATACTCATACGACAACGGTATGGAGTATACTCAACCCCATTCACAATGGGTAGAGTCCCACATACACATGTTCAAACATGCAAGAAGTGAAAACACGTACAAATTGAACAACAAACTTTATATTCAAAAAATTCTGGCACCCACGCGGTGCATAATGGATTTACATAAAGTTTCCAACATATACAAGAGGAAAACAAAAAAGGGACACACAGGCCAACCTAAGTCCTATTTTGTACCACTGGTACCCGCGCCATCTTGGCCGCCACCAGCAGGATTTTCCTCTTCTGCGTCGGCATATAGCATCCGCAACCGGTCTACATAATTCGCAGCCTCTAAACATTCGTCCAACTTCTCCACACAAGAGAGAGACGTGTCATAAAAGGAGGCAACAACCGCATCAAGGAGCGCTTCGGTGTCCACATCACGGAACCCGGACCGTTGGTCAGTATAGCCGCCTTTAGACATGACGTTTATATGACCGATACAGCGGCTATAACCAGCTTTAAAACCGGCATCGCGGGCATGTTGCTTGACCAAGTCTAAACCAGTTGCGGTCTCAGGCGCATCCATGATAGCTTGAACAATCTGCAACAAAAGAACAGTAAGATTCACATGCTAATCCGAGTAAATACAAAGGCACGGGATACTTACATGTGCAATACCGTGACTCCGCATCCATTCACGATCAGCCTCAAGCTGGTTGAACGAAGAGGTCAAGGCATCTCTGGCCTCGACAGTCGCGTTTGCCCGCTCTTCTGCTACAGTCACGCGGGCCGTGAGGTCCGCAACTTTGACCTCCTAGGTCTGAACCTCGGCCTTTCAAAAGCAAGAAACAATTTACACGAAATCAGTATACATTCTCAAAGGGCAGGAGGAAAAATAAAACAGGAGAAACAAATCATACCTGAAGGCTGCCAACAACCCAGTCCAAACGGGTGCGCTCAGCATTCGCCTCTTGAAGAGCCTTCGAAGAGCGGCTTTCCATCTCTTTGGCCTCTTCAAGGGCCTTTGCAGCAAGAGCCCCCGCTTCTTTGGCCTCTTCAAGCGCCTTTATAGCCCGGGCCTCCACCTGTTGGGCTTTAACCGCAATCACCTCGGCCGCAGCCTTCTCTTTGCCCAAAGCAGCATTCGCTGCCTTGGCATTCGTCAGCTCCTGACGAACACGAAACAGTGTTTCATTCACCTTGGCCCAAGATTCTTTCCATGACTTACGCTCACTAGAAAGAGTTTCTCGCCAACTTGCGCGCTCCTCAGAAAGTAACTTGGCAAGAGTACGAACCTGTATTAGCTCAGCAGTTGCAACCCACTCTGCGGTCTGTTTCTGCTTCTAAAAATCAGCTCTATCCTTTTCAAGCTGCTCCGCACCCGCACGAGCAGCCTTCACCAACTCTTCCGCTTCGGCCCGCAAGCGAGCAGCTTCCTCCTCCCTACGGCCTAATACCTTGTAGTCTTCCAGAATGGCGTTCGCCACTATGGAACTTCCCACTAACATCGTAGAAAGTTGGTTGATGCGCAGCTCACGGTGTAACACCCCGTGTTTTCGAATGTCAAAGTCAAAGTCAAAGTCCAAGTCAACTTTGACTTCTTTGACTGTTAATGTTTCTTTTTTACTTTTTGTATTATGTGGAGTAAGTGTTGTCTAAATGAAATGATCGAGTGTTTAATCAATGCGACCGATTTACGACTGTGAATAGTAGAAAGTAACAATGCGATAAAGTTAATCAATCAATAATCAAGTTAATCGATTCATCAATCAAACTCGAGACTCGAATTATGCGAACTCTGGTATTGTTATACGTGTGTGTGTGCCTTATGTGTTACTTGTGCGTGTTTACTTATATGTTTGGTATGGTACTCAAGCGAATCAATCGAAAATCGAATCGAAACTCGAAAAGCAATCGAACTCAATCGAAACTGACAACGAAACGTGAAATGTAGATGCTAGTATGTAGATATAGTGATTGGGACTGAAAGTAATTTGACTAGGAACTCTATCGTATTAATATCGTCGCCCATCGAAATCGAAACATCGAAAATCGTCGCGAAATACTCAAAGTGGGTCGCGGATCGAACAGGAGGCATCCTGGTCGAACAGGCCAGCCGATCGGCTAGCATCTTCCTAGCCGATAGAGCAGCCCATTCGATCGGAGCTCCTGGCCGATCGGCTGCCACTTTCCTCTTTTGGAGCCTATAAATAGGGCTGTCATTGTCACACTTTCTATTTTTGGAAAGCTCTAACCGAACCAGTATTCTTCTTCACCTTTTCTCAGATTTCTCTCAACTCCGGTAAGTTTTCACTCTAATTCTTGTACGTTTTTGATCATTGCATGATTCTACACCTTTCTATCTTTCAAAACTTGATTTCTAACCATGAAATCACCAAGATCTAAGTGTTCTTGGGTGATGTCATCATGGTGTTCTTGAAGAACACCAAACTTTGACCTCATTCAACCATGAATAGCTTAGATCTGACCGGTTTCCACATAAACAAACTAAGATTTGTAAGAATCTTAACATTTTTACGAATAATTTCCAACTTTCTTCAACCTTTTACACTCGAAACCTTAAACCGGTAGAAACGGAGCTTGAACTGGCTAACTAATCGTTCTAACAGTTAAGAGTTCAAGATTCGGATTCTATATACAAGGTTCACCGACGATGGGTTAAACTCTAAACCGACGTTCCGAACCGTTCACCGGCCGGACTTGGGTGATTCCTGTCCGAGCCGAAGGAACGAGTAGGAACGGAGGATATCATAGTTCAACTCGTTATCAAACTACCTCGATATGACAACAAATAATTAAACAGCCAAGAGTTAGACGAAAGGCCGACCAGGTCAGACTTGCTGGCCGAACGGCTAGGCTGTTCAATTAAAGTCCGGCGATTCAGTCGGGAATAGGTGTGAAAACCGCAAACTCTCGACTAAATTGTCTGACTTATGATGATTTTATCCATTACTCATGCTTATCCTGACATTTTCTATAACAAACGAGGAGAATTATACCAAATTAGGAGTGAAATCCATATTTTGATGAATAATCTCCTCAATTTTTTACTAAAACAAGGAAGAAATTGCTAAGCCAGGGGTGAAACCCTAACCTCGGCAATTTATTCCGAATATTATTCCATCTCACCAAGGCATTCGACGGACTCCAACGACCTGAACTCACAAGTATAACCTAAGGAATGTGTGTTGAATGCCCAAGAATCGAGGCAGAAACACGACCCTTAAAGTCGAAAGTGACGACAAGTCCACTGTGAATAGTGGGATTGCTTTGGGCAGTCGATGTCTAGTAGCCGCAGACGATCTACCTCTTGATTTTATGCGTTTTGATTCTGAGAACCGCAGCCGTGTACTCTGATGACTCGTTGATTTTATGTGTTTCTGTGTGCTTTGTCTGTTTACGTGTTTATATTTTGGATATTATTCGATTTTGCTGCCATTTCGATCAACACACGACTCGCATTTGCTGTTCTATCTCAATTCGACATCCAGTTGTCGCAACTCTAGACGATATCATACTATGTTATGCTATACGACTAAGTTAGGCTAATACGATGCTATTCGATATACTATTCGAACGACACGCGAGCTTTGAAGGATAGGTTTCTGTTTTCTGACTGCTTCTGTGATTAAATACCTAGGTACTTATGTGCTTCTGTGTTTTGTGCTCTACGTGCTTATGTGCTTTTGTGACCTATGTGCTCTATGTGCTTCTGTGCTCCATGATTAGGTATATCTGTGAATCTGTGTATATGTTACGTGATTCGACGTGATTCTAAGCTTTAATAGTCTAGACGTGTGAGGTGAGATTTGACTTCGTTGTGTTGAGTCCTGTGACGATGTCTATTGCAGACCATGTCGTCGTCTGGATCCCGACACCGCCTGACTCGCCAAGAAAAGAGAGACCGACGCCTCGCTGCTATCATCTCCAAACAAGTGGCGAAAGCCGTGAGTGAGGTGTATGAAAATGCCAGCAAAACGTCTGAGGAATCCCGAGCTGAAAACCCTAAGGATTCAAGCAAGGCTGCTTTCAACTTCAAGCAGTTCAAAGCATGCGGACCAAAAGAGTTCACTGGCGAAGATGGTCCTACAGCCATGTTTCACTGGTTCGACTCAGTCGAAGTCACTCTGCGCCAGAGCGGATGTCCTAAACATCTCCGCATTCTCAATGCTACAGGCGTCTTCCAGTCCCGTGCTCTAGACTGGTGGACGGCCGAACGAAACAAGCGCGGAAATGATGCAGCTTACGAGCTAACATGGGAGGAGTTGAAGGCAATTATGATCGACGAATTCTGCCATCCTCATGAACGCCAAAAGCTGGAGGACGAGTTCTGGGTAATCAAGTAGAAGGATGGAGACAACGCTGCTCTCACTGCTCGCTTCAAGTAGCTTAGTATCATATGTCCCGATCAAGTCAAGACCCCAGATCAAGCTATCAAGAAGTACATTCGAGCCCTGCCCGACTGTGTAGCCGACTTTGTTCACGCCGCCAAGCCAGCAATGATCAAAGAAACCTACCTACTCGCCGCTGAGATCAATGACAAGGGAGTAAAGTCTGGTTTTCGGGATAAGCAAACCAAGTCTCTGCACCAAGCCACCGCAACACCCACCGACTCATCTGCTCAATCCTCCAAGTCATCGAGAAGAAAGAAGAAGCACAACAACAACAACAACAACTCCAGCAACAAGAACTGTGCTGTGACAACCGCTGCTGCTCCTCTACAAGTTGTACCAGCTCAACAGCAGCAACAGTACCGCTCAGCTCCAGTGATTAATGCACCGCCAGCGAAGCGTGCATACACAGGCCCTCACCCACTCTGCCCAACGTGTTCGTATCATCACCCGGTGGGTCTAGCCTGTCGTTTTTGCGCTCACTGCTACCTTTACGGTCATTTCACTGCGAACTGTCGCTATGGTCCCTGTCAAACCCCAGTTCAAGCCACTGTCAACCAAGCTCTACTCCTTGCCCCTCAAGGCCAACAAGCAGCTCAAGCACCAGCAGCCAATGCTCGAGTCTGCTTTGCATGTGGTGACCCTAACCACTTTGCAAACACGTGCTCGAACAGGGTGGTTAAGCAAGAGCCCCGGCAGCAACAACAGCAACAGCAGCCTCAGCAACAGCAGCAAGCAGCCCGTGCTCGAACCTTCAACATCAATGCCCGTCAGGCTCAGGCGGATAACAACGTGGTTAATGTTACGTTTCTTGTGAATGGTATTTATGCATCATGTTTGTTTGATACTGGAGCCGATAATTGCTTTGTGTCGTTTGAATTAAAGAAGCTCCTTAGTCGTAAGCGCTCTTATCTGTCCTCGTCATTCGAAGTCGAAGTCGCTACGGGAAGGACTATTGCCGTAAATTCTGTACTCCGTAATTGTACTCTCGAACTCAACAATCACATCTTTCCGATCGACCTTATTCCAATGCAACTCGAAAGCTTTGATGTCATAATAGGCATGGACTTTCTTCGCGAAAACCATGCTGAAGTTGTGTGCTTTGAAAAGATGATTCGATTCTCGCTCGCGAATGGTGATCTATTGTGTGTGTACGGTGAAACAGCGTCGAAAGGTCTCAAGCTTATATCATGCGTCCAAGCTAACAAGTATCCCCGCAAGGAATACCGAGCCTTCTTGGCCAACATTGTAGTAGCGGAGAAGGAAAAGAAAAAGAGAGTTGAAGTCAAAGACGTTCCAGTGGTTCGTGAATTTCCTCAGGTGTTCCCTGATGATCTTCCTGGACTACCACCCAGTCGTGATATCGACTTTCGCATCGACCTCATTCCTGGAGCTAAACCCGTTGCCAAAGCCCTTACCGACTCGCGCCATCCGAAATGAGGGAACTCTCGAATCAACTCCAGGAATTACTCGAAAAAGGCTTTATTCGCCCAAGCACCTCTCCTTGGGGCGCGCCAGTCCTTTTCGTTAAAAAGAAGGACGGATCGTTCCGGATGTGCATCGACTATCGGGAATTGAATAAGCTAACCATCAAGAACCGATACCCCTTGCCCCGAATCGACGATTTGTTTGATCAGCTACAAGGTGCATCATGTTTCTCTAAGATCGATTTGCGTTCAGGATATCATCAGCTACGGATTCAAGAGGAAGACATTCCCAAAACCGCTTTTCGAACTCGTTATGGCCATTACGAATTTGTTGTTATGCCCTTTGGCCTAACCAACGCACCCGCGGTTTTTATGGACCTGATGAATCGCGTGT
This sequence comes from Helianthus annuus, assembly GCF_002127325.2. Lineage (NCBI taxonomy): Eukaryota > Viridiplantae > Streptophyta > Magnoliopsida > Asterales > Asteraceae > Helianthus > Helianthus annuus. The sequence goes on from NC_035443.2 coordinate 49,638,640, forward strand.
GTAAGCCTTATCTTGACCGTTTCGTCATCGTGTTCATCGACGATGTCTTGATTTATTCCAAAATGAAAGCCGAACACGCGCAACATCTACGTTTGGTTCTCGAGTTACTCCAGGGGAACCGACTCTATGCCAAATTCTCCAAGTGCGAATTCTGGTTGGAGGAGGTTCAGTTTTTGGGTCACATCATGAATAGTCAGGGTATCCATGTCGACCCCGCGAAGATTGAAGCCGTCAAAAGCTGGATTACGCATAAGAACCTGTCAGAAGTTCGTTCTTTTCTCGGACTAGCGGGCTATTATCGATGATTCATTGAAGGATTCTCCAAAATCGCTGTGCCACTTACCGCTCTTACTCATAAGGACAAGCCTTTTGTGTGGGGAAACGCACAAGAGACCGCCTTTCAAACCCTCAAGCATATGCTGTGCAACGCTCCGATTCTTACGCTGCCCGACGGAAGCGACAATTTCATTGTCTACTGTGATGCTTCTAACCTTGGTCTCGGCTATGTCCTCATGCAGCGAGACAAGGTTATAGCCTACGCATCTCGTCAGCTCAAGATCCATGAGAAGAACTATACAACCCATGACCTCGAGCTAGGCGCGGTTGTCTTTGCATTGAAGATTTAGCGACACTACCTATATGGCACTAGGTGTACGATCTACACTGATCACAGGAGTTTACAACACATCTTTAATCAGAGAGAACTTAATATGCGTCAACGCCGATGGGTAGAACTTCTCAACGATTATGACTGTGAGATTCGTTATCACCCAGGCAAGGCGAATGTGGTTGCCGACGCGCTCAGCAGAAAGAGTTACGTGCTTAGTACCCGAAACATCCAAGCCCAGCACAATCTCGAAACCCTTATTCGCGAAGCTCAACATGCTTGCTTTAACGAGCGTACATTGAAGAAAGAGAGAATCTATCACGATGGAGCTCAGTTAGTAAGCAAACCCGATGGGATATTCTATTATCTGGACCGAATTTGGATCCCTAAGCGGACCGAATTGCGAAAGATTATCATGAATGAAGCCCACAAATCCCGGTATTCTATTCATCCCGGTGCAGATAAGATGTACCAGGACCTTCGCTATAAGTACTGGTGGCCGGGCATGAAACGAGATATCGCCCTCTACGTTGGAAGTTGTCTAACTTGCGCAAGAGTCAAGGCTGAACATCAAAGACCTTCTGGCTTACTCGAACAACCGCCTATACCTATATGGAAGTGGGAGAGTATAGCTATCGATTTCATAACAAAACTCCCGCCCACGCCATCAGGTCACGACAGTATTTGAGTCATAGTCCATCGTCTAACGAAATCAGCCCACTTTTTGCCGATACGAGAAGACTATAAGGTGGAGCGACTAGCCCAAATCTACACCGACGAGATCATTTGTAATCATGGTACGCCTCATTTCAGACCGTGACGCTCGGTTCACTTCGCGATTGTGGGAAACGTTTCAAGCGGCCCTTGGTACGTCGCTTAATCTAAGTACTGCATTCCATCCTCAAATCGACGGACAGATTGAAAGAACGATCCGTAGTCTTGAAGACATGCTCCGAGCATGTGTCATATATTTTGGTGGTAGTTGGAACAAACACCTGCCATTGGTGGAATTCTCGTACAATAACAGCCATCATGCCAGCATCCAAATGGCACCTTTCGAGGCTTTGTATGGTAGAAGATGTCGATCGCCTATTGTATGGCACGAGATCGGTCACTCGCAACTAACCGGTCCCGAGATTTTACAAGAAACGACTGACAAAATCCACCAGATTCGAGACAACTTGGTGAAAGCTCGGAACAGACAGAATAGTTACGCCGATAGAAGACAAAAGCCCCTTGAATTTGACGTTGGCGACTACGTACTCCTAAAGGTATCCCCTTGGAAGGGTGTAGTCAGATTCGGCAAGAAAGGGAAACTAGCGCCTCGATATGTTGGACCTTTTAGGATTCTGGAAAGGATCGGAAAAGTCGCCCACAGACTCGAACTACCGGAGGAACTCAGTAACGTCCATGTAACGCCCTGCGTTTTCAAACTTCCTACATTTAGAAACCTTACGTGAAATTCTAACTTTGGAAATCTTGTGTTCTTATAACCATTCTTTCATTGTAATCGTTGTAAAATACGGAACTTGCTTCGTAAATAAAACTTGTACATTACACTTTTTACCTAGTTAAATCATGTTTTATTTCATATTTCACCTTGTTACAAGTTAGGGGAAACATTGTTGCACATTATTACACAACTTAACTAACAAAATTACTCATTATAATGTTTTAAAAAATAAAAAAAATAAAGAAATATGGCAGCCCCAATTCAGCAAAATTCATCCCATATAGTTGGGTTTTGTGGGCTAGTTTCAAGATGTAACCCCTTCTAAACACTTCCAAAGCCCAACCCATTGAAACCCTAATCCTTCCCCCTATAAATACCCCTTATAACCAGTCTCCCTACCACTTTTACAACCCTAAAAACTCACAAAACATCCACCAAACCGTAGCTGAAAGCAAGGGTTCGAGTAGATTGACACCCCTTCACGAAAATGAGCATAACTCACTCAATTCTTATCCGATTCACTCGATTCTTTTTCCTACTTGCTTGTATAATCATGGGGTTCGATTCCTAGACTTCTCCTTGGAGAAATCAGACCTGGAAATGCCCCGAAATAGTCCATAAACTTTCTGTTTGTTTTTATGTTCATCAAAAACTTGTTTAAACCTATGCAACTTGTGTCTAACACATCTCATACCTATGTCCTAATGCTTACAACTTATCCCATGGTTGGTTAAGCTTAAAAACAAGGTTGAGACATTTAAAATCAGAGGATTAAACCTCATAAACTTGGTGTTTTGTTTAGGGTTTTTAACCCACAAGTCATGTCAAACTTTGTCTTTGATACATGAGTGATTATGGAACAACTTGGGTTGTCCAAACATACAATCCTCACATGATTTGATGATTTCTCTTAGTTAGTGTGTATATTTCTTATTCTTTATTGTATGTTCATGACCCTCCTTGGTTGTTTTTTTTACATCAAGTGTAGTGGTGAACACATAGAGGTGCCTAAATGGAAGACTTGATCTTCCTACCTCCTACATGACTTCTATGACATTTAGAGGTACCAAAATGAAGATTTTAAACTTCTACCTCATGCTTGAACTATTGGACATATATTATATAACCTAAATATATTATTCGAATAATCGAATCTTTGATGATGAACTAGTGTTCATATGTCGGGGTACTAGATTACATCATCCTAGACTATGATAACTTGTCACGATTCTAATGGAACCTTGTTCCATGAAAACATCTAAACTCCTTCGAGTTTCCTAGTGTCAAGAACAAGCATCATATGTACTAAATGATTATTTTCCATGTTATTCTCATATCTTATTTTTATGTTGTTTTAAACACCGAATCTCGACTCTAAACATACTTGAACCTTAACCCTTATACATTCGGACTCTAAATCTCTACTCCTCAACAATTGGATAATCGGAAAACATATGAAAACTTTGTGAGTATACTCGTATTCCCCCTTTTTTTACTTTTATCACTTTTGGGGTGTAACATGTTTACCTATTGAAACTTACACATGAACTTTTGTCTAAACACATGAACATTCCTATAACATGCTTGTATATGTGATGGCTTGATACTTTAAATTTGGGTGATTCTTATGTGTAGAACTTATCATTAACTTCGTACGAGCCAAACCTTGACATATGTAGCGCTATAGGATTAACGACCCGCCTCCACTGAAACTTTGGTTATGTCATGAGCAAGTTGCGTTTTCTTGGTTTGATATGTTAGACACATGCCATATTTAATGTTTATCTTGAATCGCATGCTTGCTATAAGGAATTGTTCACACTTTTATCTTATGCTATGTATGTACCAAACTTGTATACTCGCCTTTGCTTTTGCATTGAATTGTATTTTAAACATGTTACAGGTTGATGATGACGATGCTATGAAAAGAAGTAGCGTTGATGCCTAGAAACACATATAGACGTTTAGGTTTAATATGTTGTATCAATTTTGATTATGTTGTTACGTATTTCCTTTGAACATGTTGTTATTTGAATTTCCTTGTATGTTTGACAATTTATCTATGAAATGAAATCGGTTTATTAAATATTGTCACAAATAGCGTTATGATGTCTCTAGCAATCTTCACACTTCGTCTCATCCCGATGTTTCCGCCATTGGTTGGGGTGTGACAGATTGGTATCAGAGCCATAACTATAGGGAATTAGGAAAAGTAGGAATGCTTTAACCTAGTCTATAGTTTTAGAGCTTTATTCTCATGTTTTGCTTGAAACTACTTGCATGCTATCTTATGTGCCTTTATTTATTCTCTTTTCATCTTTCAAACATATATGTCACTTATGTGTTAACACATCACATGCTATACTTGTTTTATTATGTGTTAATACTTGTTCCATTGTTCGATTCTTTATGTGTATTCTTAGCATATTTCTCTATGTGTTGGTACTTGTTTTATTGTCCTATTCTTTATGTACCGTTCTTGATGTGCATTCTTATGTGTTCACACTTGTTTTCGTATTCCTTTAACATACTCCCCTTTACTAAAGCATTTTACTCGATTTTTCTTAAACTCGAAAACACTCATGTTATACGAACGAGACGAGTTTACCAAAATAGGCGTGAAACCCACAATTTGGTAAACGACTCTCATCCCACGCGATTCTATTTTTGCACGAAATTCACCATTTAGTTAGGAGTGAAATCCATATCTTAATGGAAATTTCAAATTCAATTTCTAGTGGACCCTCGTTGACGTGTCGAAATTAAATTTTGACCCAACGAGTACCAACCACACTTAGGGTACGAAGTCGTCAAGCTAGGGGTGAAACCCGCACCTCGTCGACTAGTTCCACTCCTTGGCATTTTTTTCATAAATCCCGCCAAGTCTCGAAATTTCGATTGATTTGGGACATGTAGTAACCGGAAGGGTAAATACCGTTAACCGACTTGTCGGCGAGAGTATTTTACCTATTAGGCCAAAGCATGCTCCTCAAATTTAGAAGACTTTTCGACCACTTTGGTTAGTCAAAGTTCCGTTTGGAACACTCCAAACTTTGGTCAAACATGTGTTTCTATTGTTTATTTTATACGATGCAATCTTTCAACCTCGAGTTTACCTTTGATTTCTCTTTTCACACGCACAACATATCGAACCTTTTCGATACACTTATATATGCATGATTTTCATATAATTTAAATTCATATTCCTTGTAACAACTAGTGGAGATGTATCATCGAGATTGGAGTGACTTCCTTACCTTGACGATTGACTCCACCCCTCTTCCCCTAAAACGACCTCACCAACGAGTTAGGGGTGATTCCCTTACTTAGGTGACCGTTACCAAAACTCCTCTTTCAAAATATTTTATTATGCAAACCCGATCATGTTTTATACCTAAATCATTTATCATTATTCAAAATACCTACTTATACCGATTTCAAAATACATTGTTTATCAAACGTACTTCTTATTCTACCATCCATTTTCACTCAAATCATATACACGAGATTCTTAATCAGGTCTTAAAACATTTTATTTCACGAATTTCAAAACCTTATGAAATGCTACCTATCAATTAATCGGTCTAATGAATCTCTTGCCCATGAACTTCATATCCGACTTATTAACTAAAATACGCACACATTATATCATCATACTAGAGACTTCCATTCTTAATCGAAATCAACCTAACCTTTCTCAATTACTTATAAGATCTCATGGATGTTATATGATCGTTTTACCAAATACTCTTTTCAACATCAATAAATCATTTGTTAAATTTATTTTTTTAAACAATCACTAAGTCCCTTTTACTAAATTTCTTTTCTAAGGGTCGACGTTTTCACAAGAACTTTCAAAGTCCAAAATTTTCATGTATTGATGCAAATGAAACAAACCCGTTATTTAAAAAAAAAAAAAAAAACCTTCTCTACAACGCTTAACTCGTCATCCAAATTTCAAAACACGTGGGCTAGAAGACTTCATGGGGACCGACAATTTTCAACATACGTGGACTCCTTTTTCTTAAACAAAAGTAGCATTTCAATCATTACGAAATACGTTAAGCATGACCAATGAGTACTTTATGTTCCTTTACATATACAAACTATATTCTACCTTTCAAACCAAGCTCAATCTAATTTTGATTCGACAAACTCAACGTTTTGTTTAAACAACTATACATGCACATCATCATACACATTTTAGTCGATATCTCGCGATAACATCATTTATATCGTTCGTATCTACATACTTAACCTTTTTTTCTCCGCAATGTCTCAACGTACACCATATACGCAATATTTATTTTTCATACCTACACCTATGTTCATACGTTTTATGCTTGTACTCATACACATACTACTTATACGTTTTACGCTTCTGCTTGTACACATACTACTTACACGTTTTATGTTTATGCTCATACATACATGCGTATTCATACTTAAACTTATGCTCATACTTTCATCCTTACTCATGATTCGTACATTCGTACCTATACGCGAGCGTAATCCGAGGGATTCGCTTACGTGGGTCCCATACATGCTTAAACATAAACATGCTTACATACGACATTCTTCTACGTACACATTCTTATTTTCAAATTCATGTATACCTTGATTCATACATAACTAGTACAAGCTATGTGGATCATGCGACAATCAGTATAATCGCGGGTGCACACGGGATTATAGTGATAGGCGTATGAGAACCATAGAGTGTACTACTGTGTATGGTAAGACACGGAACGTAACATGACCCCAAGTAACGAAACGGACGTAATGTGGTTAAAACATGGTGGATACGCCGCTGGTACTTCCTATATATAAGTGTTTTCACCATGTTACCAAACTTTCGTAAAACGTGCCATGAGAAATTCAGTGTGTTGCAGACCTTTTGGACCTAATACAACTTCACGCAACTCACAAACGCATTATATCCGATTATTCATGACGAGACTTCATCCTTAACACACTACGTTCATCTATCCAACACTTATGCTATTCACATACTTGTACTCTTTAAGAGTCATTCGTTCATTCTATACTCGTATTATTTTATACAAAACTCGTTCGCAATCCAGCTTGTTTAAACATTTGAGTCCTAACTTACCTCGTTACCTATAAAATAGCCTCCCTATTCTTGATTCTTGTGAAACTATACTTAGTATACCTCTATTGCTTTATTTAAAGTAACAAACCTTTTCGTTCCTCTCAATAAACAGGTTTTACGAAAGTAAGATTTTTTTTATACTATCCTTAAAAACTTCCCCTTGCAAATCTACCTTGACGTTCTCCAAAATTTGGTACTTTTCAAAACTTTCAAACTTCCCAAGTTTCAATTCTTAATGATCACCTTTATGCCAAAAACTCTTTCAAGCCTTCCTCTTGAATAAATTTCGGGACGAAATTTCCTAAAGGAGGGGAGACTGTAACGCCCTGCGTTTTCAAACTTCCTACATTTAGAAACCTTACGTGAAATTCTAACTTTGGAAATCTTGTGTTCTTATAACCATTCTTTCATTGTAATCGTTGTAAAATACGGAACTTGCTTCGTAAATAAAACTTGTACATTACACTTTTTACCTAGTTAAATCATGTTTTATTTCATATTTCACCTTGTTACAAGTTAGGGGAAACATTGTTGCACATTATTACACAACTTAACTAACAAAATTACTCATTATAATGTTTTAAAAAATAAAAAAAATAAAGAAATATGGCAGCCCAAATTCAGCAAAATTCAGCCCATATAGTTGGGTTTTGTGGGCTAGTTTCAAGATGTAACCCCTTCTAAACACTTCCAAAGCCCAACCCATTGAAACCCTAATCCTTCCCCCTATAAATACCCCTTATAACCAGTCTCCCTACCACTTTTACAACCCTAAAAACTCACAAAACATCCACCAAACCGTAGCTGAAAGCAAGGGTTCGAGTAGATTGACACCCCTTCACGAAAATGAGCATAACTCACTCAATTCTTATCCGATTCACTCGATTCTTTTTCCTACTTGCTTGTATAATCATGGGGTTCGATTCCTAGACTTCTCCTTGGAGAAATCAGACCTGGAAATGCCCCGAAATAGTCCATAAACTTTCTGTTTGTTTTTATGTTCATCAAAAACTTGTTTAAACCTATGCAACTTGTGTCTAACACATCTCATACCTATGTCCTAATGCTTACAACTTATCCCATGGTTGGTTAAGCTTAAAAACAAGGTTGAGACATTTAAAATCAGAGGATTAAACCTCATAAACTTGGTGTTTTGTTTAGGGTTTTTAACCCACAAGTCATGTCAAACTTTGTCTTTGATACATGAGTGATTATGGAACAACTTGGGTTGTCCAAACATACAATCCTCACATGATTTGATGATTTCTCTTAGTTAGTGTGTATATTTCTTATTCTTTATTGTATGTTCATGACCCTCCTTGGTTGTTTTTTTTACATCAAGTGTAGTGGTGAACACATAGAGGTGCCTAAATGGAAGACTTGATCTTCCTACCTCCTACATGACTTCTATGACATTTAGAGGTACCAAAATGAAGATTTTAAACTTCTACCTCATGCTTGAACTATTGGACATATATTATATAACCTAAATATATTATTCGAATAATCGAATCTTTGATGATGAACTAGTGTTCATATGTCGGGGTACTAGATTACATCATCCTAGACTATGATAACTTGTCACGATTCTAATGGAACCTTGTTCCATGAAAACATCTAAACTCCTTCGAGTTTCCTAGTGTCAAGAACAAGCATCATATGTACTAAATGATTATTTTCCATGTTATTCTCATATCTTATTTTTATGTTGTTTTAAACACCGAATCTCGACTCTAAACATACTTGAACCTTAACCCTTATACATTCGGACTCTAAATCTCTACTCCTCAACAATTGGATAATCGGAAAACATATGCAAACTTTGTGAGTATACTCGTATTCCCCCTTTTTTTACTTTTATCACTTTTGGGGTGTAACATGTTTACCTATTGAAACTTACACATGAACTTTTGTCTAAACACATGAACATTCCTATAACATGCTTGTATATGTGATGGCTTGATACTTTAAATTTGGGTGATTCTTATGTGTAGAACTTATCATTAACTTCGTACGAGCCAAACCTTGACATATGTAGCGCTATAGGATTAACGACCCGCCTCCACTGAAACTTTGGTTATGTCATGAGCAAGTTGCGTTTTCTTGGTTTGATATGTTAGACACATGCCATATTTAATGTTTATCTTGAATCGCATGCTTGCTATAAGGAATTGTTCACACTTTTATCTTATGCTATGTATGTACCAAACTTGTATACTCGCCTTTGCTTTTGCATTGAATTGTATTTTAAACATGTTACAGGTTGATGATGACGATGCTATGAAAAGAAGTAGCGTTGATGCCTAGAAACACATATAGACGTTTAGGTTTAATATGTTGTATCAATTTTGATTATGTTGTTACGTATTTCCTTTGAACATGTTGTTATTTGAATTTCCTTGTATGTTTGACAATTTATCTATGAAATGAAATCGGTTTATTAAATATTGTCACAAATAGCGTTATGATGTCTCTAGCAATCTTCACACTTCGTCTCATCCCGATGTTTCCGCCATTGGTTGGGGTGTGACAGTCCACCCGACTTTCGACGTCTCTAACCTCCGAAAATGCCTTGCTGATCATGATCTAATCGTACCACTCGACGATCTTCAGGTCAACGAAACCTTGCACTTCGTGGAAAAGCCTGTCGAAATCATGGATCGCCAAACCAAGCAACTCAGGCGCTCACGCATCCCTATCGTGAAGGTCCGATGGGAGGGCAAACGAGGCGCGGAGTTCACTTGGGAACTCGAAAGCGACATGAAGGCCAAGTACCCGCAGTTGTTTAAATAGATCTGAAGCGTCAAATTGGTCAAACGACTCACGGTGATATGCAGCTTCGAGCCTAATTTCGGGACGAAATTCCCTAAACAAGGGGAGGCTGTAACACCCCGTGTTTTTTAATGTCAAAGTCAAAGTCCAAGTCAACTTTGACTTCTTTGACTGTTAATGTTTCTTTTTACTTTTTGTATTATGTGGAGTAAGTGTTGTATAAATGAAATGATCGAGTGTTTAATCAATGCGACCGATTTACGACTGTGAATAGTAGGAAGTAACAATGCGATAAAGTTAATCAATCAATAATCAAGTTAATCGATTCATCAATCAAACTCGAGACTCGAATTATGCGAACTCTGGTATTGTTATACGTGTGTGTGTGCCTTATGTGTTACTTGTGCGTGTTTACTTATATGTTTGGTATGGTACTCAAGCGAATCAATCGAAAATCGAATCTAAACTTGAAAAGCAATCAAACTCAATCGAAACTGACAACAAAACGTGAAATGTAGATGCTTGTATGTAGATATAGTGATTGGGACTGAAATTAATTTGACTAGGAACTCTATCGTATTCATATCGTCGCCCATCGAAATCGAAACATCGAAAATCGTCACGAAATACTCAAAGTGGGTCGCGGATCGAACAGGAGGCATCCTGGTCGAACAGGCCAGCCGATCGGCTAGCATCTTCCTAGCCAATCGAGCAGCCCATTCAGTCGGAGCTCCTGGCCGATCGGCTGCCACTTTCCTCTTTTGGAGCCTATAAATAGGGCTGTCATTGTCACACTTTCTATTTTTGGAAAGCTCTGACCGAACCAGTCTTCTTCTTCACCTTTTCTCAGATTTCTCTCAACTCCGGTAAGTTTTCACTCTAATTCTTGTACGTTTTTGATCATTGCATGATTCTACACCTTTCTATCTTTCAAAACTTGATTTCTAACCATGAAATCACCAAGATCTAAGTGTTCTTGGGTGATGTCATCATGGTGTTCTTGAAGAACACCAAACTTTGACCTCATTCAACCATGAATAGCTTAGATCTGTCCGGTTTCCACATAAACAAACTAAGATTTGTAAGAATCTTAACATTTTTACGAATAATTTCCAACTTTCTTCAACCTTTTACACTCGAAACCTTAAACCGGTAGAAACGGAGCTTGAACCGGCTAACTAATCGTTCTAACAGTTAAGAGTTCAAGATTCGGATTCTATATACAAGGTTCACCGACGATGGGTTAAACTCTAAACCGACGTTCCGAATTGTTCACCGGCCGGACTTGGGTGATTCCTGTCCGAGCCGAAGGAACGAGTAGGAACGGAGGATATCATAGTTCAACTCGTTATCAAACTACCTCGATATGACAACAAATAATTAAACAGCCAAGAGTTAGACGAAAGGCCGACCAGGTCAGACTTGCTGGCCGAACGGCTAGGCTGTTCAAACAGCCCAGCCGATCGGACATGCCAGCCGATCGACCGGGCCAGCCGATCGGCTAGCACATGGCGTCTCACTTTTCAAACTTCCTGAGGTATGGTATTGACGAAGTGGTGTTCGATCTAATATGTTACTCGATTGGTGAACATTACTGTTCGGATCATGAGATACTATGCTTCAACACTTGATTGATTTTACAACTCGTTCGTAGTAAAGAATGCCAGCCGATCGAACAGTCTGTTCGATCGAGCGACATCCTGTTGAGAATCACTTCTAAGGTTCCCAGCCGATCGGTTAAGCCGACCGATCGAACGGACCGTTCGATCGATCGACCTGAAAGGTAAGGACATTTTAGTGTTCTCATATACTACAATGAAAACTTCAAAAGTTCAAACCATCATACACAAACACACCAGAGGAAGAAAAAATCCACTCGAATGGCCTAGCCGATCGAGCCTACCGGCCGATCGAACAGGACTGTCCAAACGGACATACCAGCCGATCGAACAGCCCGTTCGATCGAACCTGCCGTTCGATCGACCAGCCTATTCGATCCATTCACACTTGTCTGTTTTTCCACGTTACTCATTGTTGTGCTATCGAACTATTCAGGCTAACCCTACTCTCAGCGCTCCCTTCAATCCATAATCAATCACTGTGAGTATACTCGATCCCTTTTTGCTTTAGCACTTTTGGTTGTTACATACGTTGCTTATATCAAAACACAAACGATCACACTACTCAAACTATTTGAACGCTAACCAATATGCATGTATTACGTGACTTAATGAATGCTTGTTGATTGTGTTTACACGTGGAATCCTGTCTACCTGCCTTAACGACGTAGTACTATAGTTTGGACTCAGCACCCGTTCACACGGGGGTTGTTAAGGACAATTACTTGCATGGATTACGGTGGTAATCATGTATTGCGAACCGTCTCGGACGGTCAACCCGCAGTCATTGGTATCGATAGGTCCATGTCGATAATTAACATGCTTCGTTTTCTTCTGTGTATGTGCTGGTTATGCGTAAACTATTCAAACTCTATATGCTATTATCAAACTTGTATGCTCACCTTTACATTATATGTATTGACTTTCTTTTAACGTATGTGACAGGTATTTAGGATGCTTATTTGCTAGGAAAGCGAGGCTAGAATAAGTTTCTAGAAGCCCCCAACAAATGGTTGTCTGCCAAGAACAAGTGTCTGGGGCATAGTTGTCTGTAGATCTTGTCCTTTGGCATTACAGCCAGAAAGTCAACATAATAGGGGTCTAGAAGCAGATAAACAATTGCTGTAATAATATTTGAATCTGAGTTGTCGGAACAGAACTATTTGTTTGGTTGTTATCTGTAATAATATATTTGTTTATTCGGGATACGGTATGGGACGTATCTTTAACTGGATTTTATGAATAGTTGTTATGGAAACTTCTGAACAATCTGTTTCGCTCAGTGCCATGCCCCGATGATTCCGCCATCGGTTGGGGTGTGACACACGGGGTGCGGCACGGGCACATTCAGCTTCAAATGGGGTGCCCAGACCACCCAGAATTTCCTTACATACAGAAGGATCATTAGAAATATCATCCCCCTGCAAAACAGTCCAGGGGGGTCGATGATAACACATACTCCGATCCGGGGTGTACGTACGGTAGTAATATTCCAACTCAGACTCTCCAGGCTGAATTGGAGGTCCTTCATAACCCGCACCCCCGGACGCGGAACTAGAAACCTTCTCAGCACTAGGAGACTTCTGCGATCCAGCCCCAGATTTTTGTGGTCCAACATCAGAAAACCTCAAGTCCAATCCTTCACCATCATTTGGACTGATTAGGTTGTTGGAGGAATCCACAGTATCAAAAATCTGGGACGCAGTCTTCTCCACCGTTTTCTCCACCTGCACGGTGGGATCAGGAACCACCTTAACAGAAGGTGCCGCAGGCTCCTTTGGTACCCCCGCATCCGCAGCTGTGGTATGCGAGGGAGACAAATGAGCATCAAAGAAAGAAAATCCTGCATCTTGGGGTTCTGCAATACAAACAAGGCAATAACTATTAATAAACAAGTTATGCTTACAAAACACTTGCAACAGTTATACTTACCAGCAGTGACCGCAGACTTCTTTTGCGTCGGCGCAGCCCTTTTAGACTGCAGCGGTCCTACCCACAGCCGTTTGCTCCGGTTCCCTCTTTTTACCGGCAACAGTGGAACCCGCAGCGGTCCCAACCACAGCCGCACCACTACATGGAACACCCAAACCCTCAAGGGTGTCAGATACTACCACGTAATCGGTATATCTGCGGTAACAAGAACGGTAGGTACCTGCGGCCTGTGACACCAAGGGAGGGGCGGCTGAGCCTTCAGTCTTCTCCTTACCGCGACCCTGCGTGGTTTTCTTCACTTGTTTCTTCTCCACGTGTTTCTTGGGGATACGCTTTTCAAACTTCCCCAGATCCCCAAGAATACCTGCATTGAAACAATCAAGCAAACAAGTTACAAAGGTGAACTCTGAAAACAAGAGCAACTTAGAAAATACCTGGGCCTTCTGGCACGGGTGCCTTCAACAAATCACGGGTGAGAACGCGGAAATTGCCAACAATCTCCAGGTTGAAACCTTCCCGTACCTCACACGGAATTAGCTCAACCTTGCCCTCAAAATCGGGCTCAAACATCCTCCACAGGCCAACCGCATTCACTGATAAAACATATACACAATACTAAAAGGGTAAAGAAGCAAGGAAAATAATCAAGAGTAACAGGCTTACCACCACTCTTTTCCCGCAGAACGGGCCTTGCCTTCCTATTCGGCCTGCTGAGCATCATCCGCAACACCCACAACCGGTTATTGTCTAACTTCTTGAGTTCAATAGGACGCAGCCTAGAGAACCAATCCACAGTCTTCGCGGTGGCAATAGGAATATCCTCATCGGTGACACCCACATTTACGTCCCAGAAAGTCATATGGGCATAAACCGCACAGGCTTTGACGTAAAAAAACTTCGTCTTCCACTTTGAGACACCCTTGGGAGGTGTCATCAACTTCAAACTCCCATGTCGTTGATTAAAAGAGAAAAACCGGTGTTCACCGTTAACTGGTAAAACCGCCGGAAGTTCTCAACCGTAACATCCAACCCATGGGCACGAAAGGTGTACTCAAAGTTCCTAATCCGGAACATCCCAAATGGACTTAGTTGCGAAATATAGAGATGATAGTACTCTAACACCTCAGCAACGAACACTGTCACCGGCAATCGGAGATTGCCCTCAGTGAAAAAATCAGCCCACAGGGTGATATAACCGGCCGGAGCATCGGCACCAGTATCACCCTCTTGTGGGTAAGTGGCCTTCCAATCGTCGGCCATCTGAATAGTGGTCATCAGGGTTTTAAAACCACCTGTTGTCCACTTCAATACCGGTAGACCACCACCGACGGCACCACCATCATCATCTTCATCTTCTTCAGCCCCTGCCAGCGGCTGCTTAGGGTTTTCACCCTCCACATTGTGTACATTCGACGGTCCAGCCATCAGAAATATGGACAAAGGGAAGAACGCGAGTGGAAAAACTCAAACTACCTCACCGAAATTTCAGAAAATCTTATCGGAGAAGACAGAGGAAACTTTTTCTCTCACCGAAATTTTTGAAATTTTGAACAAGTGAGGGGAAACCACGAACGGTTTCCCCTTATATACTCACCGCAATAAATGCAGCATGGAAACTGAATCATCACGTCCAAAAAAGAGCGAATTACGCGGCACCACGTGTCAAGCGACGTTTCCGCTGACGGTTACCACGCGCGCGTGGCCGCCCACGCGTCTGACAAAGGAGACGTTTACACTCCTGCTACAGTGCATTTAATGACCTCGGGCAGTGCAAATGTCCTTTCATTTCAGCACATGCCAGAAAATCTCACCAACTTCCACCAACTCACACGTGCGCTCAGCCACGTATACAACAAAAAGCGACAACATTATCCAAACACAAGCGGCATGCGGTTTCTCTGGTATACCTCATGTCGTTTTTTTTACATACCCCATAAAATAGCCAAAAAATTATATCTTTCCATGGTATAGGGGGTATAAACATGTCCGCACATACCCACGAGCACACGTGGAATATGCGGAGATGACACACACGAGCCCGTACAGGTGTGTCAGATACTCAGAACCAGCGTTGTTCTTTGGACTGAACCGCATCTCAGAAACAGGTAAACCGCATTGCCTTCATTCTCTTCAAGCTTCAAATCCCTCCTGTCCGGTTCACAACCACAGAGGGTGCATAAACAACTTCTTCAACGAGAAGAAGCAAGGGAATGTACGCGCACGCACATCAGCAACCCTGACTCCTGATCCTTCAAGAGCCACATCCGAGCAACACACCCGTTTCAAGCGAGTATGGGGTGGCAAAACCGCAGACACTCATGAGTCACTGCGGACACAACCATAGCTTCCGCAAATGGTTGCTACGGAAGAGCCACAACTAAGTCATCACATAGATGAACGAAGCTACTTCAAGGAAAACTCCTCGGTATTGGAGCGTGAAGGAAGGTGGCTAAGGAAGAGATGCAGACGAGATCCCCAATGATCATACGAGATCTCGTCGAACAACAAGCGACCGAACAGCGGTAACAAGTCTGCTTATGACTTTGTTACCCTACTTGTAAGACGGAAAGAATAAACAATGGTGGGCATTACCACGCCTATGACCATGTTTATTTGACCATTATCCAGAATCACATTGTTCGACCAAACATGGCCAACAATGACGCATGTACCCAACATTGTTCCCACCACCGTGGCCAACAATGTCAAGCAACGAGGTAACCGCAAAGGACGTGCGGTTACTAGAGAGCTAATTGGAAGAACATGAACACCCCACAAAAGGGATCATCATTCGATGTCCAATCATGACAAAAGAAAACTCTCTTCTTCATTCACCACCTCAAAGGTTGGTTCGAAGTTTGTGCACACCTTCAACCACCATCTCAGAGATTGGTTCGAAGTTTGTGCATACGCCCAGCAAGGTCTCAAGGTTGGTTCGACACACCAACAGGTAGCACCCAACCCGAGGCTGAGAATTTCGCATCAAACAAAACATGCTCACCGGTACGGAAGAGGCATCAAATGACCCTTCCAGACCTCCAGCTTGATTTACAAAGAGCAAAGACCATCTACATGGCCTAGGATCTTCTCCAGACTCCAAACTACCTTCTAAACACCATAGTCCAGTACTCCTCCCACATGCAACTTGCATATGGTAGCAACACTAGACTAGGGGGACTTGAAGGGGTATGGTCCCAGATCTCACGTCAGCATCGACCTCGAGTGACCATTACCCTTATCAAAACCCCCACTAACTAACAACCTGCTTATGTCAGTGCGGGAACGCGTCGACACAGTGGTTGAATCCAATCTGTCCAGTGATGGAGGAGGACTTACCTGGAGTATGAGAACGGTATAGCGATGCGGCTGGCACCGCATCTGGTGTACGAAAACGAAAGTATTCACAGCGATGCGGCCTGGCACCACATCCAGTGAACACTTCTATCAATACAGAGAAGCTGGATAACAGCAACAGTCACCACAGCCGACGATGCGGCCTGGCACCGCATCTCGCGTATTCCTTGATCAAAAGAGTAAGACGCGGGAACATCTACAGTCACCGCAGACAGCGATGCGGCTTGCACCGCACCCTGTCTACTCATCAAGTGGGACTGACACCACAGAGCAAGTAGCACCAATGGCAGCCGCCTGTCAGGACTACGTAAGCAGCAGACTGACGTGGCGTCACCTCCCCGGCCGACATGTCTGACACACCTGCAAAGGTGCAGCATGCCGTCAGTCTATCCATCCACCTCCTCCTTCACTCCTCGGCTATAAATACCAACCCCAAACCAGGTTTGAAGTATCTCTTCACAACTCTCTCACTACTACTACTATCATACTTTGCTTCCCAAGCAGACTACTGATTCTCACGCCAGAGAGTGGTAACAAGGAGCACCCCCCACCCCATCCTCCTTGTTACGAGTCACGGTTTGTTTCCTTGTGCAGGAGATCAGCCCACCGGTGGTCCAGCTAGCGATCCTCGAGAGGAAGGGATTAACCCTTCTTGACGAGACCAGTGAGTTAACCCTGCCCGGTTAACCATTGTTTCATCAATTGGGATAAAAAAAATTGAACCGAAAGGGAAAGCAAGTGTTCTTTTTGATGAAAATCAAAGTTCAAAGGTTTGTGTTCATTTACTAAATTATAGGAGTTTGTAATTAACTGAATTGTTTTACCTTTATTTTTTCATTTTCAAAGGTTAATGTTTTATGTTTCTTAAGATGATCCGAAGGGGAAATCAAATGTTGTTGTGGATGAAAATCTAACTTTGAAGGTTTTTGTTCACTTAGTTAATTATAGTTTTATGAATTTAAGTGGATTACTTTACATTTTTTTATTTATATTTTTACCTTTTTTCAGGTCAAAAGCAAGTTTGAGATGGATCTGGACAAATTTTTGATACCGAATAATAAATCTCATGTATACCTGGTTACTTAAGTATTATATAATGCAATTCCATTAAATAAGTAGATCATTCCACTTATTCTGCAGGTATATAATCAATATTTTAAATCTTTAATCTCAATATTTTTTATCATTTATATGTATTTTTTGTGTTGTTGATGATTATTTAAGTTTGTTCGATTATAATGTTTATGAATGGATCTATTATTTGATGTGGAGGAGGTAGGGGTTTGGGTACTACAAGTTGTAAGGGGGTTTACAGTGAGGCCAAGTTTAGACACGGACAATCTTATAAAGTTGTTTCACGGTTTTGGATTCGTTGAAACTTGAGCTTAGTCGATTGGAGATTGAAGTCACGGGTGATTAATGCAAAATGATTTGTTGGATTAATTGAATCTTTTTTTTTGCTTTTGAATGTTGATATTGTTTGTTCTTCTGCAGATTATGATCGAGAACCGAGCGAATCACAATCTTAGATAGATTTTAAATTAAATGTCTACATAAGAAAAAAATGATTGAAAACTGTAACTTTAATGTCATTGGGGTTTTTACTGGTTAATGACCTTCGAAGTTACTCAACTGCTCATTTAATTAGTTGATGGTTGCATAGGTGTTCACGTGTTGAATACATTATTTGATTTATATACTTCATATTATAGATGGAAGGGATTATATAGAATTTAGATCTTTAACTTATATAGCCACCAACTATCTTACCTCCACCAACAGATTTTCATGTATTTTCCATTGAATAATGTATATTAATGTTTCACGGATTATTTTTTTTTAACGAACTGAGCCATCTGGGTTGGATTTGTAGTTAACTTTTTTCCATGTTTATATATTAGTGTTAGTTGGTTTTGTTTTTTGTTGTAGCTGATGTAGGTGTCATTGTATCATAATATAAGAATTCAAACATGTATTTTTTTTGTTGATGTTTTTTGTTGTAGCTGATATGGGTGGGGCAAGGTTGGGAATAGGTATGAGTCGGGTCAAAATAGTTTGATTTAGAGTGTAGAGTGACAGTGAGGTATTGTCTATACATGTATACAAATTATAAAAAAATAATCCGTTATACTAAAAAATATACATGATTAATATACATTCTTGCTTTTGTATCTTTTATGGCTCTTTACAACAAGAAAAAGTTTAAGAAACCGAATTAAAAATTTTTGGTGGAGAAAATGGAAATATGATACTTTAGATGTTAAAGTGTTATTTTTATATTTATCTCTAATGGCTCAAGTAGGTAAACTTTGAAAAATTGTTTAAAGACGGACTTATGATTAGTTTGTTTGTATTTACTTTGAAAAAATTACGGAACTGTTTCAAAGGATTATGTGGCTGACTTGAAGCAATCATCAGCCGATCTGAAGCGTAACCTTAGTGATTTGTATGCGATTGAACAGGGACTTGGGTCGTCAGCAAGTAAACCTCGCATAAGTGTTGATAGCATTTGTCTTGATGAAGATGTTGCCAAGAATTGATAAACGAGAGAAGTGATTGTTACAATAAAAAACATTTGGTTTGTTATTGGAGTGTTTGCTTTGAGTTTTTTATTTTATCGTTAAAACATTTATATGGTTTCCCTATTTAAAATGACATTCTGAGTTATCTATTTTGACGTTTGGTTCGAAATGATGTTTACTTATGTTTCTTATTTTATGAGATTACATTTTTTGTTTACTAATCTAATCATACAATAAAAAAAACGAAAATTACAAATTTTATATTACTTTTATCCTTAGTTACTTTTCATGAAAGTAACACTAATTATTTATTTTAAATTCTTTGTACAAATAAGTTATAATTTTATATTTTGTTTATAAAATATCCTGATTATAGAAATTAGATTGTAGTATTGACTAATTTAAAAAATTCGTAATCTTTCTAAATTAACATCTTTTCTATAATTAAGCTCATTAATTTGATTGTAATTGATTTGTAATGATGTCATTATTTATTCCTTAAATAGGTTATGTCTATAAATGGAAAAAAAATTACATACTTCTTCATTTCATCTTCAAGTTTCTTTGAATCTTGATTCTGACTTTTTCTACGTTGTCATATTTTTTCTATCACTCTTTAAATTTCCAGTAAGTTTTCATGTATTGTACTATCATTTCTACGTATTTTCATGTTTTCCATTGATGATAAATCTATGTTAGTTTTAATTATTTTTTTAGAAGATAAAAGTTTTGATTCTATAATTATAATCGTGTGTTATGATGTTTTATTTTAGCTTTCTGCTGGTGTTTAGAAAATGTATAATGCGTTCAAACAACTATATTCATCTTCTTCTGAACTTCCAATGGATGCCGTCGCTAATGATTGTTCCTTTGCTTCTTATTTTGTTTTATCATATATTATTGTTTAAAACATTGAAGAGACTAATGAAATTTTTTTTCCCAAAATCTTTCAGATTTCAGATGTTGGTTCTCTTACGTTATGAAAGGTAATTCAATATTGTTCTCAATTTTACATGTATTCTTACGTTTTAAAACTTAATCCATATTGATTTTTAATTTTTTTGTTACTCCTTACTTTACCTCTTTAATTTTTTTGGAATTGAGTTAGAACTTATATAATAATGCAAAACACATATAAACAACCACATTTTAATTTATAAATATATATATTTGAACATCGATAATCAACAAGCATTTAGATTCGATACCACTGTTAGATATATTCAAAAATATGGTATTTGTCATGATGATATACCACTAATTGTCTTTAAGCTTAAACTACCAACGACCAAAATAAAACATGATAAGAAGATAACTTGCATGTCCAAAAAAAGATACATAAAAGCAGTAGCACAAAAGAGTCATGATTTCGTCTTCACAAACACCTTCAACATTATCTTATAAGATTACATGTTAACCTACATTAATTGCATCCATGTGTGATAAGATCAGGAGATTTCCTGAACTTACAAATGTGCTATAACCGTTTGTCCTAACCGTACATGGTTGGTTGTTATGGAAAAACATGGTCAAAATATTTATATGACTACTGGATGGAATCAAATTAAAGAAGACATGAAAATTGAAGATGAACACTTTATTATCTTCGACATGATTTCAGAGTCAAAATTTGATATGATGGTTTTTAGAGGCATAGAAGATTTGGTCTGTATTCCTGAATGACGTCTTGCACGTGTTAAAGTAGAGGTTAAAGAAGAAGTTAATGAAGAATGTGCTGCTTAAAGTGTTTAGTATTAGGGTTTATAAATGTTTTTCTCAGTATTACATTTTATAAATGTTTACTTCTACAGACGTTCTTATCATTGATTAATCTACTCTATTCATCATGAAATTTTCATTTATTCATATATATGTATATATTTATTTTTTTAGAAACATAGATTAACAATCCGGGAGTATTCCCGGGTTATAACCTAGTAGAATATATATGCATTGAATCGAGAGATAACATAAATGGGTCCTTGTACTAGTTGTTACTGCCTTGTTTAAAAAACAAGGAGACGCGGGTTCTAATCCTAGCATCTCCAAAATTTTTATCTTAGTTTATTTTTTGTTTTTTTTTTTGTTAATGACATTTAATGCTTAATTTTGTCAACATAATCTTTCCCTTTAATTAATAAATTACTTCTAAACTTAGCTAAAAATAACTATTTAAATTATATCCACATAAATTTTAGTGATTTATGAGTTTATATGAAATTGAGATTTTCGTATAGGGCCTAAATTTTTTATCCCGCATAGGGCGAAAAATTTTCTTGTGATTTTCTAAGACGGCCTTGTGTTATCATGTGCAAACGTAAAGGATATACAGTGTAATTTTTGAAGTTAAAGGACACCGCCTAATGAAACGTTAAAACATAAAGAATTTTTCTCCATAATTATAAGAAGTATTAATGTATAAAAATATATCAATCATTTAAAAAAGAGAGCAAGCAATTATGCAAACCTTTTTTGGCTTTAAGAATGGGAAAATGAAATTTCACGATAATTTTATTTTGTTACGTTTAAATGCTAGTCACTAGTCACATGAATATAGCAATAGCAAATAAATGAATGAATGTTTTCTATATGCTATACATAAAAATAAGAAGTATTAATGTACAAAATTTATTAAAATGTAAATTTTTATTTTGTTACGTTTAAATAAATGCTAGTCACTAGTCACGTGAATAGAACAATAGCAATTAAATGAAAGTTTCCTATATGTTATACAAAAAAATAAGAAGCATTAATGTATAAACGTTATTAAAATGTAGATTTAAAGTTTTAAAATTTTTATGCTGTGAAAGAAACGGAAACTTTTAACTATGTCAATAATAGAAATTTGTTTATTTTTGTGTCGATATTTTATTAATACAATTTAAAGAATTAATCGAGAATGCTGAATATCCATTTATTGATGGAAATTACAGTCAATCAAAACGTTAAGAGACCATCACTCTTCTCGAGAATGTTGAATATCCATTTATTGATGGAACTCATAGTCAATCAAAACGTTAAGAGACCATCACTCTTCTAATTTGTTTATTGATGAAAATCATTGTCAATCAGAATGTTAAGAGACCATCACTCTACTGGTTCTTTTTAAGGTTATTCAACGAACAAATAAAGTCGAGTCAACATCAGCTTGCGGTGAGTTTGTGGTTCGATGAGTAGACTCGTTTACTTTTAAGATTTTAGTATATTTATATGTTTTATACATCTAAATGTCATCGAGTTTATAAACAATCAAATGATGTTATGATACATATTCCACACCAAGTTTTTTTCCTTTTCCCTCTTTTTAGCATGGTTGCAAAAGTCGCTAGGCGCTCCCTAGTCGGTCGACCGGGTAGTTGAGAGTACTCGGTCTACGCGGAGGGTACTCGGGGAGTACTCGGACATGTTAAATTATAAAGAAATTACTTTTTGAAGATTAAATATATGTTAAATAACACAAATTTACTAATATTTATAACAAAATACGTGAAAATGATATTCATTTTTTAATATGATAGGCATAGAAATTATGTTATATTATTATTTAAGTCAAACTAGGCCCGAGTTGACCTACTAGATCCAATTCTGGCCAAGGTTGACCGCGTTTGACCGACTTCGAGTAATTAGGCGGAGTCAAAGAAAGTCGCGTCGGCAGCCTGCCTTGTAGCGACTCCTCGGAGAGTACTCGTCTTTGGAAACCTTGTTTTACAACCATGCTTTTTAGACATCATTGAAAACAATTACAACTTATGCATGTCTTACACTATTTTTAGCTAATAGTATTTCTTGTCAAGGAACGAACTCTAAAAATAAAGAGAAGGTTGATTGACGGTTGTAATTGCATGGCCAAAATCAACCACAATATTTTAGTCTATGGTGGTCCTCTAGTGTGAGGGAGGTGTTGTCGCGACATTGAGGTGGTGGCTTGGCGCACCAATAATCTCGATGTGAAGACAAGAGATCTCACTGATAATGGCATAATAAATAAGTGTTTATCAAGTTTAAGATACGTAATAAGGGTAAAACTACAAAAGAGACCTTTGAGAAGTCACAAATACACAAACTCACACCCAACTGAAGAGAAGAAATTTAAAAAAAAAAATTAGCCTTTACCTTCTTTTAAATAAGTTTTCTTAGCATTGACATTACATAAATGATTGCATACCAACTAATTATTTTTTGTTTATACACCAACTAATATTTGTTAGGCTTAGTTATTCGAACTATTTCATTTCATCTTAAATTCAACTCAAAAAATTGTACGAGACAACTGAACTTAACTGAGTTAATTTCAATTAAGTAACAATACGATACGATACGAGTGGAAAAAAAGACACTAAATTAATTCAAAAAAGGAGTTTTCTTTTCAAATTTCCTAGATCTACTTCTTAAAAAAATTCAACTTACATATATTTTATATGTCACGTCTATGTATGTATATGTATACACACACACGTTATTATTAGTTATTATTTTTTTTTTCAAATTAGTTACTACTTGTCTAATATATTTAACAATCATTAATTAAACTCATCTACGGTCTATGTTGTTCAATTCCAATTCCAAGATCTTCTTCACCCAATTTCTTCTCAACCGTTAACCCTCTCAAAATCTTGAATCTCATTTCCAAACTCATCACACCAACAATGGCGACCAAATCTTTGAAATCCAAGAAACCCCCCTCAACCCCTTCACCCCCAAAACAACCCACATCTTCATCTTCATCCTCAAGATCCTCTCTTTCATCCCATCTCGCCATGATCGAACTCAAGCACAGAATCTTGACTTCACTCTCCAAACTCTCCGACAGAGACACCCACCAGATCGCCGTTGAAGACCTCGAAAAGATCATCCAAACCCTAACCCCAGATGGCACAACAATGCTGTTAAACTCCCTCTACGAAGCCACCGGTGATTCGAACAAACCGGCGGTCAAGAAAGAGTCAATTCGGTTGCTTTACTTGTTCTGTGCTACCCACACTGATTCTGCAGCTACCCATTTGACAAAAATCATTGCCCATGTTGTTAAAAGGTTGAAAGATTCAGATTCAGGGGTGAAAGATGCGTGTAGAGATGCCATTGGTGAGCTTTCTGGGTTGTATTTGAAAGGGGATGTTGGGGAGAATGTTGGGTCTGTTGTTTCTTTGTTTGTGAAGCCGTTGTTTGAAGCTTTGAATGATCAGAATAAAGGGGTGCAATCTGGGGCTGCAATGTGTTTGGCTAAGATGGTTGAGATGGCTTCCGACCCACCGATTTCGGCGTTTCAGAAGCTCTGTGTTAGGATCTGCAAGTATCTTAATAACCCTAATTTTTTGGCGAAGGCTGCTCTTTTGCAAGTGGTTTCTAGTCTTTCTCAGGTTTGCTCAGTTTGACTTTCACATTATGTTTGTAGGAGATACTTGAAATCATACTATGTGATGCCTTTAGATCATACTATGTGTGTATTTTGTAATCGGTCCTTTCAAGATTAGAAAAGGGTTTTAAGGGTGATTGCCTGATTATGTGATTATTGTGATTTGAGGTCTTATTAACTAGATTTTTTTTGGTAACCGTGTTTGCGAGAACCCGTTACCAGAAAAACTCATGGTACCCACACGTAAGACGCAGTTTGTGCTCGTCACGTTGCCTTCAGGGGTTAAGGCGGAAACCGATAGGGTCACCCTTATCAACAAAACAGTTAATAGTTATTAATTCCTTACATGAACATATTTGTCGAACACTTAAATATCAGATTATGAGATCATTATCCTTCAAACAACAAAAGCACATCCAAACACTATCTTTCTTAGAACCGATTATGATTATTGAGCATCATAGAATCGTTAGCAAATCACTAACCTTAACTGGTTTATTATTTGATTGTGCTGAAGAAATCTGGGGTGCTAAGAGCATGATGTGTAAATAAGACTTTATATTAACCTTCACAGGTTGGTGCTATTTCTCCACAAGGCTTAGAGCCGCTGCTTCAAAGTATTCACGATTGTTTGACAAATTCCGATTGGGCGGCTCGAAAGGCAGCTGCTGATGCATTAATTGCCTTAGCATTGCATTCAACCAACTTGATCACGGGTAAAACGGGTCCCACAATAACCGCCCTTGAGGAGTGTCGCTTCGATAAGGTTAGTTTTGAAATGCTACACTAAAGAAAGTCAACTCAAACTTGACTCAACAAAACAAAAATAAAGTTTTATTATTTTGGTTTAATTTCTACAGATAAAACCTGCAAGAGACAGTATAGTAGAGGCTTTGCAGCAATGGCAACGTCTTGCAGGAGGTTCTGAAGATCAAAAAGCACCGGGTCATGGTGAGCACAAATAATATTATCCTCTTTGTTGAGTTTTGACCAATACCCTGTTTGTAGGGCTGCAAACGAACCGAACGAACACGAACAAGACCTTGTTCGTGTTCGTTTGTTAAGGAAATATATGTGTTCACGAACCGTTCATGAACACTTACCGAACGAGATTTTATTTTTGTGTTTGTTTGTTGAGGAAATGAACGTATTCGTGTCCGTTTGTGGTCGTTTGTTAATTTTAGGCAACAAATGCAAACGAACGTTTATGAACACAAACTAATGTCTCCATGAACACACATGGAAATAAACGAACGCAAACAAGCGTTCATGAACATAATATATAATCGACTGATACTTATTAAATATTTTATTTGTCGGAATTTTGAAGCATTTAAATAAAATATAAAAACTAAAAACATTAATGAACTATCAAACACAATCGAACATAAACGAACACGTTATCGAACATTCACGAACATAAATGAACGAACTTGGCTTCTGTTCATGTTCGTTCATTTATAACTAAACGAACAAAATTTCTTGTTCGTGTTCGTTCATTTATTAAACGAACAAACACAAACAAATTTCCCGCCGAACAGTTCACAAACTGTTCTTTTGCAACCCTACTTGTGAATAATGTGCTCATGTATGTCAACACTTTAGATGGTGAAGCTTCGGAACCAGCTAAGTCAGGCGAACGAAAACCCGAGGCCCCACCAAAGAACGTTGAACCCGAGGGTAGCAACATACCTGAGAAGGCGGTTGGAATCTTGAAAAAGAAAGCACCTGCTTTATGCGATAAAGAATTGAACCCCGAGTTTTTCCAAAGACTTGAAAAACGGGTTTCTGGTGAAGTTGAAGTGGTTGTTCCTCGAAGATTTGTGAAGTCATCAAATGAGCAGAATGGGGAAGAGTCGGGTTTGAACGAGACAGATGTCGGGTCACAGTCGAAAGAGGGTTATCAGAAAATGGACCGAGGAATCGGTGGGCCTTCTAGAAGGCGGGAGTTTGAAGATACGAATGATTCGAATCAAAGAGAGGGGTTTAGGAGTAATAAAGGGAATTGGTTGGCTATTCAGAGGCAATTGCTACAATTGGAGAGACAACAGGCTCATCTTATGAACATGTTGCAGGTATTACGTTCTCATATTATTGATGTGTTTGTTACTTTGTTATGATTACAAAAGTAGTATTATTTCAATAATGATCTCAAGTTTTGCATTGATAATAGACTTTGGGTGACTTTCAACCGATTCCTCCTTTTTGCTAATTTTTTATATGATCTTTTTGAGATAAAACACTACCCAAATTGACCCAGTTCGTAGCTTATTTGACATGTTCATCCGTTTTGCTAATTTTTTATATGATCCTTTTGAGATAAAATACTACCAAAATTGACTCAATTCATAAGTAAATATGTTGAAAATGCCACCTCAGATTAAATAAAAAATAGCTAAAGAAGAAGCATGTCAAATTGGTCAAACCGGCCAAATGGTTCAACGGTCGCCAAAATTGTATTTTATATACAGTTGTAAACGAACCGAACGTTCAACAAACAGTTCGTGAACGGTTCAGCGGGAAGTTCGTTTACGTTCGTGTATTAATAAACAAATGAACATGAACAAGAAATTCCGTTTGATTAGTTAAATGAACGAATACGGACAGATGTCTCGTTCGTTCATTTGTGTTCGTGAGCGTTTGGTAATGTGTTTGTGAACATTCGTTTATTTATGTTTGTTTATTTTGTTCCTAAAGAATTTTGTACTTTTATTTAATTTATCTAGACTTTTTATATTCTTTAATTCTTATTTGTTTATTACCGTAACAAATAAAATAGAAAACCTCATTCCCACCTTGTTTATACACTGTTCCCCATCGACGAATACTATCGACCTCTGTTCCACGGTCAGGGCTTCAAGTTCCAGCGCTGCTCTCTCCTCCATCCACCTCTAGCCTCCATCGACAAATATAAAACCTTTTTTATTCAACCGAAAGAAAATACATTATATTATTGAAATATATGATATTTGTGATCATATTTGCCACACTAAATGCGTAATGTTTGTAGAAAACAAAAATTGGAGGAAAAAGTGTTTCAGGACCTGACCCGTTTTGACATGACCAAAAACGTTACCTGTTTTGATTCGTCACCTAAACCTACTCATTTGTTAATTTACATGTCTCAAAAAGGTTTTTTTTTGGTATTGCAGGATTTCATGGGTGGATCTCATGATGGCATGATGACTCTCGAGAACCGAGTGCGGGGTCTCGAACGTGTTGTCGAAGACATGGCCCGTGATCTCTCATTATCAGCTAATAATAATCGAAGAGGTGGCAACTACAAGATGGGATTTGAGGAAACCGGTAGACCATTAGGGAAATACAACGGTTTCTCCGACTACCCTAATACAAAGTTGGGTAGAAACGATGACCCGATGTCTTACATGGGCTCAACTATGAGGGGTAGAGGATCTTCGTGGAGGTCCGACGGGCCCGAAAATTGGGACTACCATTCATACGGCAGAAACCCACAAATGGGCTTAAGGAGAGGGATGGATGGTAGGTCACCTAAATCAGAACCCGAAACCGAGCCCGTTAACAGGAGAGGTTGGGGGGATAAAGGGGTTGGGCCTGTGCCCGGGCCCGCTAGGTTCGGTGAGGGACCATCGGCCAGAAGTGTTTGGCAAGCTTCAAAAGATGAAGCCACATTGGAAGCAATCAGGGTGGCGGCTGGTGAAGACAACGGGCCTGCCCGAACTGCCCGAGTGGCGGTTCCTGAAATGACTGCTGAAGCAATGGGAGATGAGAATGTGCAGGATCGGGACCCGGTTTGGACTGCTTGGAGTAATGCGATGGATGCGGTTCATGTTGGTGATGCTGATACAGCTTTTGCTGAAGTTTTGTCTACTGGAGATGATTTATTGCTTGTGAAGTTGATGGACCGGACGGGCCCGGTGATTGATCAGCTATCTAGTGAAGTCGGGACTGAAGTTTTGCATGCTGTTGCACAATTTCTTCCGGACCAAAATGTGTTTGATATTTGCTTGTCTTGGCTTCAACAGGTATGCCTTATTATCTATAATACAAATTTACCTACATATACAAAGAAGATGGGCGGCAATAGTTCCGCCATCCCATTGGTGGAAAAGGGCGGCTGCCCCCGTCGTTTTTTTTTTTTTTTTTTTTTTTTTGCATTTTTAAGCTTAGTGTAATTATAATTGAGCATCATCAATAGTACACGTGGTTGAGTGGTTTTGATGTATGTATATGCCCAAACAAATTCAATAGACAACTCCATTGGTCCAACCAATTTACGATTTTATCCACAGTTTAAAATTACGGTCTTGCCCCCAGTTCAAAATAAAATGATGCTTTCCCCCTAGCTCAAAATTACGATTTGCCCCCAGTTCAAAAATATGATTTTGCTCCCTTTTCAAAAATTATGATTTCGCCCTGAGTTCAATATTATGATTTTGCCCTCGGTTCAAATAAAATTATGCTTTTGCCCCCAGCTCAAAATTACGATTTTGCCCTTAGTTCAAAACTATGATTTTGCCCCAGTTCAAAATGAAATATGGTTTTGCCCCCAGCTTAAAATTACGAATTTACCCTCAGTTTAAAATTATGAGTTTGCCCTCGTTTAAAAAATTACGATTCTGCCTCGGTTTAAACTATGGTAGTGTTTTGGTTTTTAATTGGTTGACTCGATGTATTTTTTGTTGAGATCGTGTTATAATTAGTATGTACAAGTAACTAAAATACATGCGTGCACATGTTATGAAACTAAGAAATGTTCGACTTAGCGCCCAACAACGCGGGCGGGGCATCCAACTAAACTACTAGTATACAATACAATTAGCAACTTTGATGAATAGTACTTTGACTTTTTGACTTTCCTTTTTCTTTGCCTTTTTATTTTATTTTATTTTATTTTTTATACTTTTACCTCTCAACTTTCAGACTGACACTTACAACCCCTTAAATTTTTATAAGGTATTGTAACCGAGTTTCACGTGTTTATTTTTATGTACGTGTTGGTATAAATTCAAGTTGATTTATGTTTCAACGTAAATTTTCTCCGGAAATGAGTTGGGTCAGATATAATATGTTCTTATGCTTATTATTTGTACGTGCAATTGGTCTAGGTTTTGATGTAATTTTTTTTTCCAGAAATGAGTCGGGTCAGATATAATATGTTCTTATGCTTATTATTTGTACGTGCAATTGGTCTAGGTTTTGATGTAATTTTTTTTTTCCAGAAATGAGTCGGGTCAAATATAATACGTTTTCATACTTATATTTATGTACGTTTTCTTTGGTCTATATTTTGATGTAAATTCTGTTCGAAAACGAGTCGGGTCAGCTATGATACGTTTTCATTAGATCGTACCATTCTCTAACTTAAAAAAACATTATTTTCTTACGTGTTTGTTTTAATGCACGTGTCGGTTTAAATTCAAGTTGGTTTACGTTTTAACGTAAGTTTCCATTAAAGTTATATTTTAAGATAGCGTTTACATTTCCATTTACAATTAATTTAAAATCATCCTGTCCCGCTGTCCAATTTAAATTTATTTTTATGGTTTTCGGTCAGTGTAAAACATGTGTCGATAGATTTCGACCGAAACCCCGCAACGTAGCGCGGGTAATCTTTCTAGTTAGACTACATACAATATGTAATATACATACATACGTACATACATAGTAAAGTCAGATTCACTATTTCATTTCTACCTTTTTTTGTGTACAGTTACTGGATATGATTGTAGAGAATGGAAGCGATAATGTGGAAATCCCGATGGATTTGAAAAGGGAGATTTTGGTGAATCTGAACGAGGCTGCTTCGACTATTGAGCCACCTGATGACTGGGAAGGTATGGTGCCAGATCAGCTATTGTTACAGTTGGCATCGGCTTGGGATATCGATTTGCAGCAGCTAGAGAAATGATTGCGTATTTATATAATTTTTACGCTCTGATTTCTATTATTATTATTCTGGTTTATAATGTTTGATTGAAGATAGGTATTGGATCTGGTTTTATCAGCATGAAACTATGATCCTCATGTTTCTTTATTTTTAACTCAAAAGGGTAATGTGAAAAGGTTTTGTATGTGATATTTGCTTTAATGATGTGTTCATGTTTTCAATTCCTTTCAGCCATTTTCTGGATTTTGTTTTATTGATAAACTAGTTTAAGTTCCCGTGTGTTACACGGGTTACTCAAAGTAAATCATATTACGTAATAGTGTTGACATAAACTTTGAAATGAAAGAAACGTTAATTACTTATGTATAGATTAAAGCAAAACAACAACCGACTGACATATCCAAATTTAAAACTACACCGCTTGTTCCAATCTAAACAAAGGCATTTTGACCCATTCGAAATCCAAAGGAAGCTAAGAGATCTAATCTCGCCCATGATCTTCGCTAAATGTCATAGGCTCGCCTGTTTATTGCCTTTAAATAAACGCTTGTTCCTAGTCCTCCATATGCTCCAGCAAAAGACCAAAATAACCTGAACAATCTTACTTCGATGACCTTGGCTTGGAAAGTTGTTATGGCTTTCCAGGATGTCACGGATGGAGAAGAAAAAAACGGATATTTGCATCAGTTACTAATACACTGCCAAACAATGGTAGCTACTGCACATGAGATAAAAATATGTTCCAGCGAGTCGTTTCCATCACCGCATAAACAAATTATTCCATTCAAATGTGGGTAATCCTTTCGAACATAACCTTCACCCAAATGCGTTTACTTTTAGCAAGGCCCAGTTATTCCATTCAAAACAAGGTTGTTGAGGCGTGTTAATACGAGTGTTTAGCAACAACTTGACAGCCGCCACATAAAATTCCCCTGACCGTCTGCAGCTCACAGCCATTGGTCCTCACCATTACCAAATTGAATAGCGTTTAAGCTGTTCTCAAGATTCGCCAACTCAGAAACAAAGGAGCTGTTACCCGAAAGCTGCCTCCAGTTCCAGCTAAAGTAATCGCCACTAGGCGAGTTCACACATCTTCTTCAACAAATCATCCCTTAACCATTTAGGTGCTGAACAGTAGTTGGAGACAAACAAATAGAACAAACCAAAAACTTGCTAATATACAAGTCTTCTGTCAACTCACACTTTTTAATATATGAATTAGGCAAGTCGTTAAACATTTATTTACGGTTATCATCGTGTCGATTGAAGAGTGAAGATTTAAAACACAATAGTCGACAAACCTATTAACAACAAACTCCCAATACACGACGAGATGTTTTTTCAGTTCAAAAGCTAGTTCAATTTGGTGCGCATCATAACCTTTCAAATGGTCAACCCTTATGTCTTTTCCTAAACCTTCAATACTTATAAGTTCTTTTCCATTCTCGAGCTCGAGCTTGAGTGACTCCATTTCATTCATTTTTCTTCTAAGGGTTAAAAAGGATAGATGACATAGCAATAACCATGGTTTTAGAAATGACATCAAAGCCAATATAAGCATGATCAACCATAGATAGCAAAACACACTGTTCTGATTTTTCTTCATCTTCTATTATATTTACCAACAAAGAAGTAACCAATGGTATTTTCGATTTTGTTGCTGCAGGTTAATTGTGTAATCAAAGATAAATCCAGTTTTGTGAAAATAAAAATAGTGCGTGTACCAAAACAGTCGACTCGTTTCAGAACCTTCCTCGATAGACATGACTTGAAGTTTGACGAGCATGACATGACATGACATTTAGAAACAAGCATTCATTATATGTGTTATACCGGTTAATATAACCTGCACACAAAATTCATAAATACTCATGTCAACAACCGAATCTGAATATTTACAAATTAAAAAAAAAAAAAAAAGCACATTACTCTTACCTTCAAAACGCTCCATCTCACTTTTATCTTTAACTTTATCGTTATCAGGGTGTGTATGGATTTCCGGTAAACAGATAACCCTGAGATGAGATACTTTGGTTGAGTAACAGATAAAGTGATCTCTATACCTCCGGATCTTTTGTTTTCAGGTAGCGGTTCCACTCATTTCATTCCTTCTCAGAACAACTACGTTCAAACTTAAACTCCAAGCATATCTTTCGAGAAGAAAGAGTAGAGTCGATATTAAACTGTAAAACTATAGGAAATTGTAAGCCATTAGGCAAATTAAGGCCGACCAATCTGCCAACAACAGTACTAGCTCCCGCAGATGCTTCACCAAGAACAACAACAACAACGGATTTTCACCTAATACTTCCATATCTTCAAGTTTTTTAATCATATGTAACGGCTCCTTGAAATTTTGCAAAAGTTCTTTGATGAGTGGGGGATGTGAATGCTGCAGTGAAGATTTCTTCAACATGTTCTGATTGATAAAACAAATATGAGGATTCACTCTAGAGTCTAGTTTTACCTGGAGCAAGATCGAACCCTAGATACAGTTGTGCATGAGAGAAAATATATGCAAGAAGACTATTTCATCTGCCATTTTATACTCAGCAAGAATCCAAGAATTGCACATGCAGTCCTCATGGTTCCACATGCTTATCAACAGAGCTCTACCTTTATTAATATTTTACACTTCAACCACCTTATTTGTAATTTGTCCTGTCGTTTAAGGTAAATAAGTACAATGTTAAAATTATGGTATTAGTTAAGTTAATTTAAATAAAACTTAGTGCTATGGAAGGTTGACATCCCATCTCAGGAAGGTTCACTTGGGTATTGGGGGTAGCTTCAAACGCCGTTCAAAAAAATAAATAAAATAAACTGGTAAAAGAACATAATTTTGCATAGGAGATGCATTAAATGAATACTACGAAACACTAATCAAGTAACACGATTTTGAATATTTAGTGTATGTCGGGTGGCAAAATTAGATATGTAGTAAAAGATAGTGTGATGAAAGTGAATTGAATGAAAAACAAGATCACAGCGAATGTATGCGGAAATTCTTATCGATTTCTTGGTAAATGATCTTGGTAAACTTAAGATGTTTATGTTTGGAGTACGCTTCTAATAACATCAATAACTTTAGTGCCACATGTCGTCTTCTTTTTCTGATTGTGAATTATAATGCTTATGATTCTAATGACTGTGATACTGAAGCAGCTATGTTGTTTAAATAATTAAGTGGTAATTGACCAAAAACTAATTTGAATGAATACTCAGGAGTGATAATGACCATTGAAATCAAGTTTTGTTGGCCTGTAATAGGAATGTACTTGGAAACTTATGATTTTATATGATGCTGTACAACTGCCTTGCGTACGTGGCCGTCTCCGAAAATTTAAATTTGTGGGCCCTGTGCGAAAATAAAATACAGGCTCCTAAAATATAAACTTTTAGAAAATACACAAATTTATTTAGAAAATACACAGAGTTGATAAAAAAACAAAATAAGACTTTTTTTATATAAATAAAAAAAACCGGAACACACAACTATTTGTAGATCGAATAATATTTTAAGAAATTAACATAAATAATCATTTTTAAACTAGATTTAAAAACTAACTATGGTTCCCATTTTGATTTAATATAATACAATACAAAATTAGTCAATTAATGTGATTTCCATTTCATGTATATGTAACAAACATTAAGAAAAAAATCA
Source organism: Helianthus annuus (assembly GCF_002127325.2). Classification (NCBI taxonomy): domain Eukaryota; kingdom Viridiplantae; phylum Streptophyta; class Magnoliopsida; order Asterales; family Asteraceae; genus Helianthus; species Helianthus annuus. The sequence continues at coordinate 49,672,901 of NC_035443.2, forward strand.
ACTAAATTTGGAGCAATCAAGAGTAGAGCCCAGGGTCAGGGTCTGTACATTAAGAAAGAAATCAACTAAAATTGGAGCAATCAAGAGGAGAACTCAGGGTCTGTTTGCTACATTAAGAAAGAAATCAACTAAAATTAGAGCAATCAAGAGGAGAACTCAGGGTCTGTTTGCTAATAAAGTGACATGGGAACCACCAGACCATGCACCTCATCATATAATTTTCCAATTCAGTACTTACATATTCTAAATTATACAGTGTAACTTTATAAAAAAATAAATAAATTTTCGGGCCCCGGAGGGTTTGGGCCCTGAGCCGTCGCCCACCCCACACTCCCTCTGAGCCAGCCCTGCTTGCGTAATATGATGAGCTCCATGAGATGGATACTTTTATGCTACTTATGGTTTCGTTATTTTATTTATTTTTAATATTTTTTTTTGAGTGTAACATTTTAAAACAAATTTTGTGATCGACTTTTTGAGGAAATATGCAACTTTGATCATAAAAACTACATTTTGCATTATATCAAGTTTTGAAAAAGGATGTATACAACTTAGTTTTTTCATGGTGATGTGGCAATTATAAATCATTTACTTGTGAATTGAGGCATGTGAGTTGTGTTTTATCTCAAACTGGTAGCTAAAATAGGAACAAATCAAATGGCTCAATAAGATGAGATTTGGCATGAGTCTACTTTTAACACATACTATCTCTTATTGTTATATATTGTACATAAATTGATTTATTCCCACTAGTAATATGTAAAGTATGAAACTAATAGCATAACTTTTTAGTAAAACAGGAAGAATTGAACAAATCAAATTCAACTTTCATTAATGAAGAAACACCTCAATAAGATGAAATTTGGCATGAGTCTACTTTTAGGTTATGATTTGTGGCTCGATAAAATAAGGTTAATCTTCTTTCGTCTCGTCTAAACAACTGCGATGATCCTGCAAAACAATTAACACACCGTAAGCTTGTTTATCTCCTTGTAACCACCCTCTGGCGTGAGAATAAGTTGTTGATTATATCTATAAACATGGGTCAAAATATAGAACCTAATCATGTTTATTCAATCATAACGTAAATATAGATACCAAGTTAGAGAAACTTACTTGTGGGAGTGGTCATCTTTGAAGACGAAGATAAGGCCATGATTCCCGTTATGGTACCTTGGGTTGATGGATCACCTTAAAGAGAATTTTTTTTAGTATTGGTGTTCTACAAGTTGTTCATCTCTTATGATCAATATATATTTAACATCAAAATGAATGATGATCATGAATAGTGATCGGTTATGAAAACTCTTTACATTCTCTATTAAAGGTACCTAAAGGGAAATCATAATTGCCCCTTAAACTAATCAATAATTACAATTACTACCATCAAGTAATTGTCGGGGACTAGTTATGTCATATTGGTAATGTTACCAAATGATCCGTAAAGCCACATCAACGGGTTATTTCTAACATTCTCCCACTTGGCCGAGTGATCATTTGTGATAAGTATAAGTAGGTTTGGCCAAGTTAAAACATTAATCAATGTTTCAAATTGAAATTGCAACAGAAAAATACAGTCATTGAGTAATTGTCAACTCAAGACCCCCATTAATCATGTTACAACCCCAAATCAAAACATACGTAAATTTAAGACCAAAATGACTAAGGTAAGCCCTTTGAAATTAATTTGTATAATTTTTGTCTATACGTTATCAGGTGCACATACGTATTTATAGACAAGCAAATTGTATAATTGAGGAAAAATAATAACTAATCATTCATATGTACGATGTGCTATTATGTAAGGCCTTTAGTAAAACCCGTCTTTATTATGAGCTCTTAAAAAGACTTTTGGTGTAGACCTTGGTTATCGGATCCGCAAGCATATCATGAATGTAAATGTATTCGATACAAATATTTAGTTTCCTCTTCTTGTTCACAAATGAACAATAATTTTGTATCGAAGTTTAATGCAACACCTCTCGAACTGTTACTGTTCGAGGAAATAAGGTAGCTGACTTTTCACAATAAGTCTTCAATATAGTATTTATATGGAGTTAATAAGTTTATGAGTCTACTGATAAAATTTCAACAACATTTAGTGACAATTGCATTGTTAATTAACAACATATTATGTCATTATAATTTAGGCTGTTGTTAACAGTTTCTTATGACTTCTCCATGAGATAGATTTGTCTGCAGATATAAGGATTACCACAAATTGACTTTTAGTTTCTTTTGAACATTACAAAATCAAGGTAAGAATAATAACATCTTCTTATAGTCTTTCTCGTTTCTTAAAGATATTGTCAGATGCTTCACAATAATCTAGAGTAGTCTAATGTTCATCAATGTGAGCAATATCTAAACGAGTATAGACTTGAACCTTCGTAAGGCTTCTAATTGATGAAGCATGAGGAAGTAATCTCATTTATCATTTTATCCTCTAAAGGAAAGCTATATTGTTTGTTACACATGTAAGAGCCCGCTTTAGAGTAAAGCTTATAGGACGAAACTAATGTCCTGTTGGGTCTATCTCGATATATTTTGATATCTCTCACGTAAGTGGTATCTCCGAGATTCATTATATCAAAATATGTGTGAGAAATTATTTGACTTGTGTAACATATACTTATCCAAAAGGTGCTATCGATATAAGGACAAGTTTACATTAATTGCTCCCACTCATCTTGAGGTTGGTACATAAATCTACTTAATTCTTGATGAAAAGAATACACTAAGATTTCATCACATTTTGACGTTTGCCTTAAACCCATACATGGAATTAATTGACTTACAAAGTAAGTGTTCTTGACCTTCAGTTTAGAACTTTCAGGTTGTTTTATGAACACGTAAGTCTTTGTTTAAGGAAAGTTGTTTTAATGTTCATATAATGTAGCTCTAAATGATTATAAGCCACTAGAACAACAATGATCCTCAAAGAAACATTTTGTTAAGAAAGGTAAGATGATTCTTTGATAAATATTTCTCTAAGCATAACCTTTAACAATCAATCATACTTTTAGCGTCTTAACATTTGCATTCAGATTTTGTTTAGTGATGAACACCCTTAGGTAATTCAAACAAATCCCAAATGGTAAAATCAAATTTGCTAATAACAATTCTTATTCCATTTAGAAAATTGATTATTGCTAATGGCTTAATTAGAGGAAGTAGGACCAGTAAACTTTCCAATATCCATTTCAACTTCAGTCGCGGAGGACACATAATCATCAAAGTTAAACCTAGATGACCTCCGTAGTTGATTATTGGGTTGTATTATGAGTTTCAGTTTTATGGATTAACTCTTGATTAAGTTGCTATCACTTTCATAACTCTAAGTGTGTGCAAGAGGTGTAATCGGAGTAAAATTTAACAGGCCTCTTCCCCCCGCCTCTTGCACTTCTGGTCAACATTAGAAGACCAATAAATACTAATAGAGAAACAAATTAATGAAGTTACTCATTGTAGTTTCTATGTTTAAGGATTACAATTTTGGCAAGAAATCTGAGTGTGCCCACGTTTAAGCAACAATGAAACTTTTGTTAGAGTATCAGTATATTCTTAAAGAGAAAAGTTGTGAAGAAGCAATGTCTTGTACAAGAGGTGCAAATTGAGGTAATAACAAGTTTTCACTCCCCTACCTCTTGCAACTCTCGCAAATTAAGATTAAGACACTTAATGCTCCCACTAACCTTTTAGATCTGTAGGAATGCTACAAGATAAGTTTCAATGATGTATGTGCTGTGGGAACATGTCATATATGTTAAACTTGATTTCCTTAATTTCCATATGTTATAAAAATTTTGAGGACATATTTAGAAGGAATCATAGTATATATGAATTAATTTCTTTAATACCTTTATTCATATAAGACATATTAAATACAAGTAAATATTATGATAAATGAATTATGTCTCAATATTCCATTTTGGGATAAGTTCCAATGAAATATAACTTCTAAAGGAACTTAATTTATTCCCTTAGCCATTTAAATATTAAGGCTTATAACACATGCTCATAAGTCACTAAGAATGAGATTTGATAATATTTCATCATTCATTAACCTAGTCATGAATTATCATGAAATTTGGTCTTAATGGATGGAATTTGTAAGTCTCATTTTTCTTTTGTTAAAATTTTCATTTTCATAATAACAAAAGGTTGTGAAGAAGTGTAGCATCATCTAGTTCTATCTTACAAGATTTCCATCCAGATTAAGATGACAAATAAAATGAGAGTTTAAGGTAAGAGTGACTTTGTTTTAACCATGCAAACCTCACAACTGTTATAGTGTAGCTTTTATATTGATACTAAATTCTGAATAATCTACAGAATATATAAGGTATCATAAAGCCCAACTATAAAACAGTTTATTATGGTTCTTATAGTCTTAACATAAAATTTTGCCACTAACTCTCATATTAATTATTTGTTGATTTCTGGCAAGGAAACACATAGTACTAGAGTCAACCGCTCATGTGTTGGTTAGAATATTACCATTAGCAGACTTAAATATCATAAATATCTTACTACTTATCTTAGCCAGCTATTGAATTATGGATAGTCTCGATGCTCATGCCTAGTTTAATGGCATAAACCTGCAGTGAGACTTTCCTTTGAAGAAACTTATAGCCGGAAGTAGTAGTTGTACACTATCTCTTAATCTTAAAAGCATCCTCCTTTCAGGGTTAGTGGCGGTGAGATGAACAACATCTAATTTTCCAGTTTCATGCATTCCTTTTCCTGTACATATGTTGCTAATCAACACACTCATTTTCCTTTGGTACTTTTGAGTGTTATAGTTGATTCTTAAGGAAACTTATGGTATTAGTGGAAAATTTATATGTAATGCACCGGAAAAGTGTACTGATTTCCATGTGTAAACCTTTAAATTATGGGTCATGGTATTGTACATCATGATGTATTCACATATGCCACAAACTTTCTAGTAAGAATCTAGAGTAATGCATGCGTCTTAAGAGTTATTTTGATTCTTCCAAAGATAACAAATTAGTCTTAGGAAATTTAGAATCTAGAATAGCTCACATGACAGCAATAATTAAGTGAGTTCTCGATTATCATAAGAGATATAATGTTTGACTTATCCCACTAGTCATGCTCTAGTTTTCTTCTGTAATACTTTTATCAGAAAAGAGCAGTAGGATTGTTATATCTTAAGAGATAATCAACAATCCAATAAGTGCAAATTTTGTAGAAACTCTTTAGTAAGCAAAACATTTTAGGTTTTGAAATTAGAGTGGATGAAATAAATTGGATACAAACTTAAGAAGAAGCTTAGAGTGATTTACATTATGGGGTAATCAAGTAAGACGGACACAAATTATTATATTGAAGATATAGTCTACTATAACACCAAAATAACAGACTAACTTAAGGTTCTACCTGAATTTTGGCTTCGCTTTGGCTTTGACCAAAATTCAAACACATTATGAACATACATAAATAACAGATTGTCTTGATGTTCTACATAAATTTGGCCTCGCTTTAGTTTTGACCAAAATTTATACATTATGAACATACATAACAGACTGACTTATTGTTATACATGAACTTTGGCTTCGCTTTGACTTTGACCAAAATTCATGTATTATGAACATACGAAATAAAAACCAACTTAATGTTCTGCCTAAACTTTGGCTTCGCTTTGGCTTTGACCAAATTTCAGGCATAATGAACGATATAAATAATAGACCGTCTTTAGTGTTCTACATGAACTCTGGCTTCGCTTTGGCTTTGACCAAAATTCATATATTATGAACACACATAAATATAAACTGTCTCAATGTTCTACATAAACTTTGGCTTCGCTTTGGCTTTGACCAAAATTCATGTATCATGATGAACGTACATAAATAATAAGGTAAAACACATAAATATAACATAACACATTTGGGCCAGAAATGAAATATTTATGTACATTATGCTAATAATTTATTATGTATATCATCAAACAATTAGCTGTTGGGTTCATTATCCAACAATACATATAATAACATAAAATGACATAAATTAAAGTTGGGTCATTCGCAAGTTATGGTCATACGAAACCAAACAAAATAAGGCTTCCAAAAGTTAAGACAAGACATGCAAATTCGTATGTCAAATAGGTTTCAAGACATAAGTAAAAAGATTAATTTCGCTTAGTATGACGAACCTAAAACATAATAGAATCCCATATAGTCAAATGTAGAAACTGATTTATCTCAGTAGATTTAAAACAAATATATCTCAGTAGATTTAAATCAAATATAGAGATTTGCATAAATATAAATCCAAACATTAATTGTATCGTTTAGATGGTTACAAAAACAAGTCTAATGTGAATATACCAGAAGATTTTATAAACTTATATTGAAGCATTCTCTTCATAGAAAATCAATTTTGGAATATCATTATATCACAAAGACATAGTGCCCACAAAAACACACGCATCACGAGTATCATTTGACTTAATTACATTACATGTGGATAAATGAACAATAATGAAACATTAGAGAAAGCGGTGACATTATTTATGGATGGAATCCCATTCATCGATAATTAAAAAATAAAATAAATAGACCTTAATGATTTCAATTTCCATTATAACATAAGAAATGTTAAACAATTAGAACATCAAAAGTTTTGGCAATATGGATAAGCTTGATTCCATAAAAAACAACTTCTGTAAATAGATCCCTTTTTTTATTATATATATTTTGTTCAACTTCAGTGGCAATATCAATGATGTCATTCTAAATCCAATTAAAATACTATATATTATGCATCAATTTCATGATGCATTAGTGATCCTTTCAGTTTAGTTGCAGAGTATGTCATTTTAAAGAATCTGCCCAAATATTTTGTTCGTTGATTACATTGCAAACAGAAAAAAGTAATCTGAGCATAACAAGATAAAAAGGATCATCAATAATTTTACATAATCGAATGATATAACCAACATTGCTCTGATACCACATGTTGATTATATCTATAAACATGGGTCAAAATATAGAACCTAATCATGTTTATTCAATCATAACGTAAATATAGATACCAAGTTAGAGAAACTTACTTGTGGGAGTGGTCATCTATGAAGACGAAGATAAGGCCATGATTCCCGTTATGGTACCTTGGGTTGATGGATCACCTTAGAGAGAATTTTTTTAGTATTGGTGTTCTACAAGTTGTTCATCTCTTATGATCAATATATATTTAACATCAAAATGAATGATGATCATGAATAGTGATCGGTTATGAAAACTCTTTACATTCTCTATTAAAGGTACCTAAAGGGAAATCATAATTGCCCCTTAAACTAATCAATAATTACAATTACTACCATCAAGTAATTGTCGGGGACTAGTTATGTCATATTGGTAATGTTACCAAATGATCCGTAAAGCCACATCAACGGGTTATTTCTAACATAAGTATCTCTTTTGAGGATAATAGTGTGTGTATTAAGTGAGAGAGCAAGAGAGCGATCCTTAAACCTGGAGGTGAAGTTCTCTATTTATAGCCGAGGTGATTCGTGGAGGAGATGGGCTGATGGGCCTTAGGCCCGAGATCAACAACAAGGAATATCCATTCTGCTCCCTCTGCCACGACCGTTAGTGATTCCTGGGGAGAGGGTAGCTGGCGCATGCTGAATGGATCCACGTGTCCTAACGGTTGTCCTTGTTGTCTTGTCTGTCATCAGCAATTGAGTGGAGATCGTGGGACAGTGGTCGACGCAAACTGATTAGTGCCACGTGGGTGTCCTTGTGTACTTCTTGTCTTTTGCACAATTGTTCATCGTGTAGCATGATCCAATACAGCCTGTTGAGCGCCTATTGGCCCACTACTCTGCCACTTGTACCTTTTGTACTTATCCGATGTTGCCCTGCGCTTCTTGCCTCCGCGCGACTTGGATACATCCCGTGTAGTCGGCGCAAGGTCGAGGAAGCTAATTGTAACGCTCCGCTTTTTCGTAACCTTCCTTAATTAGAAAACGTGTCTTGTATTTTTATTTTTGGAAGCTTGTCCCTTTTGTATTTCGTATTTAGTTTCAAACCATTATAAATCCGAGACTTCAATCGTAACGAAATTCTATTTTTATACATGCTTATACGTGTTGCAATACTCGAGTTATACGTTACCAATCTCGAATGCATACGCCCGACCGATACTCGGCATATTGGTACTCATAACTTATTCATGCTTGTTAAATACGTGGTTAATAATAATAATATTATAATGAAAATAATAAAGTGAACATCAACTTTTACGTTGATGTTTGTTGTTGATTGTTACTATTAAATAAAATAAAAAATAGAAAGAGATGGGGCTATGGACAGTAGCGAAGAACAGCATTTAGCTGCATCTGAATTGTTTTTTTTTTTTTTTTTTATAATCTCCCACCACTAATACATCTATCTTAACATATTAAAATAAGTAAAATAATGTATATGTTAATGGATAACAAAAAAAAGAACAAATCAAGGTTGTATAGCCCCTTTCGGCCGCTACCTTGAAGGTAGTGTTTGTTTTGTTTTTTTTTAAATGATGATCAACCAATTTGTATTAAATGCCAACCCACTTAACCCTAATCCTCCCCCATATAAATATCACTTAATCTCAGCCTTCCTATCACTTTTGCAACATTTTAATCACTCCCAAATCAACCAAAAACGCAGCTGAATTCTGAAGTTCGGACATAAACACACTCATTCACTAAATTGAGCATAACTCACTCAATTCTTGTCCGTTTTACCTCATTCTTTTTCCTATGTGCTTGGATTGACCTTACCCTCGATTCCAAGGGTTTTTCACAAGAAATCGGTCCCTGGAACGTAGCCAAAAAGGCTCCAAAGTTCACTGTTCGTTTCTGTTTTGATTAAATCTTTACTTAACTTGTTCAAACTTGAGTCTAACTCATCTCAAACCTATGTCCTTATGCTTATAACCACTTCTATGGTTAGGTAGGCTTAAAAACAAGGTTGAGACATTCAAAATCAGAGGATTAATCCTCACAAACTTTCTGTTTTGTTCAAGGGTTTAACCCACAAGTGATGTTCAAGCTCAAAGCTTGATGAATGTGTGATTAAGGATTAACTTGGGTTATCCTACAAAAAATCCACACATTGCTTAATGATTTCTCATAGATTAGTGTTTCATATTTTTGTATTACTTGTAAGTTCATGACCATCCTTGTATGTTCTTATATCAAGTGTAGTGGTGAACACTTAGAGGTGCCTAAATGGAAGACTTCTCTTCCTACCTCCTACATGAATTCTATGACATTTAAGAGGTACCTAAATGGAGGATTCATCCTCCTACCTCATGCTTGACTATTGGACATACTAATATATAATCTAAATAATACTTATATGTACTATTCAGCATTTGAACCTTCGATGATGAACTTGTGTTCATTCGTCAAAGTACTAGACTAATATCATCTAAGACCTAAACCTTGTTATGATTGTAATGGGTGTCCTACTCATGAAAACATTATAACCTTTGAGGTTTCATAGTGTCAAACAAGTGTTATGTGTTAAAAGAGGGTTACTTTCATATGTTATATTTTTGTGTTTTAAAACTCCGAATCTTCATTCCTCCATATTATTCCCAATACTCATACACTTTGTCACACCCCCAAAATACCACATGCGAATCACCGCGGGATGTGTGACGTACCATGATCCAAGCCACCAATCACATTGAACTACGCGTAATATTTAAATAAACATTCCCTTAATTGCAAAATATAAATCCAATGCATAAGTTAAATCAAAGTAGTTATTTAGCGGAAGCATAAAGTAAATAGTAAATCCATTGTTTCAAGACAAGTGTTCAAAATCAACGAGCATATATCCAAGAGCCTCGACCCATGACCACTCCAGCACTCCCAGATAGCAAGTCCATAACAAGAATCTAACGACCTGCAAGCATGCAGACAAGTGTGTCAGACGACGCTGGTGAGTTCAAAGTTTTGTTAACGCGTTTAGTTACCAGATATGTGTATAAAACAGTTCAACGATTTGTTTTGATGTTGTTATTAACTCGATTACCGCAAATGGCTACAAGATGTGTTTGCCCAACCCCAATGCCTCTATCAAAGCATTGGTCAAGTGGTCAAGGTAATTAGTTCACGCCCGTCCTCCCCGGTACGGTGTGAGGGTGCCAATCCTAATAGCGCTATCAACTAAATACCTCGTTGCCTTCCCGGCAACTATCGGTAGATGTAAGGGGTCTTATATGATAGAAACTGAGTATAATAACAAACATCCCAATAACCTGACATTCCTCCCCGGAACGTTACCCGATATCCCTCCCCGGGATGCATGCTTGGAAAAGAGCAGTGAACTCACCTTGGTTTGCTCGGTTTGTTTAGTTACTGGTTCACACTCAAACAGTCACAACCTAAGGTATTTACGTATGCGATGTCAGTTTACATTCACAAGGTACACATATAATTAACAATATGCACCTCACACAGTGATTCCCGTATGGCACATAGCAGTCACATAACTCATTCGAATCCACAGTTCACGTATATGTTCAGTAATAATGCTTAACAGTTGTGTGTACTATACAAGGTGCATGAACCAAATTATGTCACTTGATCATAAGTAAACCTCATTAACAGTAACCCTCATTAACAATAAACACCATTAACCGTAGGCATCATTATCAATAGACATCCTTAATAGTAGATATCATTAACATTAGGTATCATGCTTGTATTAACATAATCATAACCATTCATCACAAAAGTCAACCTAGTACTGTGTTTGTTCACCCTCATGATTCGTCGTGATGCATGTTTTGTCGAGATAGAGGTTTCGTCGTTAGCTCGAGTGACGAAACCCTTGGTGTTTCGTCGATAGGCTGCATGGCGAAACCCTTAGGTGTTTCGTCGAGGGTCTTACAGTTTCCATGTTTCCCCTACAGTTTCATGTTTCTCAACCCTAGTCATAACGACCAATCATTTGCAATCATTACACAATCATTCCAGCAACCTAGTTTCATGTAACTAGCAATTCAAATCAAATAACAAGTACCCTACTTGCTAGTAAATCGCTAACATGAGATCATCAATCGAATCGAACCAACATAATCCACAAACGGACCACACAGTTTCGTTAATTTGTTCATTATTAATCTATCGAGTCCTAACTTAACAACCAACTTATATTCATACAATTTGAATCCAATCAGTTTGTCATTGAAAAGCATTCATATCATCAAACCTCAAAATAGAACAAGACCGATCACACAGGAAGTCATATCTAGATCGTAAGAGCAAGGACTAACCGGGAAGCGTTGTTCACGTAGATTGACTAGAGCGAAAGAAAGATAACAATACACGCAAAGGCTTCAAACAGGAACAGGGTTGCCGTCGCACTCCCAGAGATAGGTTAGGGTTTGATAAGAAAGTGTTTCGTAATCTCCAAGTGCGTTTAAATAAGTAAAACAGGCCATTGGGCCACAACTGGTTCTCGGCCCAAGCCCCCTTGCGACGAAACTCTCTCTCCCCCCGACGAAACTCATGTTTCGTCGGCCACATGATGACGAAAGGTCCCTAGGTTTCGTCTAAGGTTAATGCTCAGATTATTTGTCACACTAAACTTCCATTAAGCATTTATATTAAGCTTTAAACAATAATCATTTAACATAAATCACTAACATAAAAATCATTTAAAGTTAATAAGATGATACAATGGAAGGCGGACTACTAAACAGGATTGCGATATCAATGATATACAAATGGAAAGGCCTTGAAGTCTCGGGTTGTCATATCATCCCCAACTTGAAAGAAATTTCGTCCCGAAATTTGACAAGCAATCCAAAACGGTGCGATGCTAGATCAGTGATGACTGTGCATTTTCCGCGGGTGCAACATCATCCCCAACTTGATTAGGAATTTTGTCCCAAAATTCACTAGTTATGCCAGGCTTAGGTTTGTCAGACTTAGACTTGTCATCTGGGAATAAATGTGGGTACTTGAGCTTCATCTGATCCTCGCGTTCCCATGTGAACTCCGGTCCATGCCTTGAGTTCCAACGAACTTTCACAATCAGAATTCAACTGTGCTTACGAACCTTGACTTCCCGATCCATAATTTCAATTGGTTCCTCAATAAACTGCAATTTATCGTCAATCTTCAGTTCCTGAAATGGTACTACAAGTGTTTCATCCGATAAACACTTCTTCAGCTGTGAAACATGGAACACATCGTGAACGTTACCCAGCTCAGCAGGTAACTCGAGCTTGTAGGCCACTTTACCGATTCGCTCTAGAATTTTGAATGGTCCAACATAACGAGGGTTAAGCTTGTCGCGTTTCCCAAAACACACCACACCCTTCCAGGGTGAGACCTTTAACATAACAGGATCATTAACTTCAAATTCCAAAGGTTTTCTACGCTTATCAGCGTAGCTTTTCTGATGGTCACGCGCTGCTGCCATCCGATTCCTGATCTGAACAATCTTTTCTGAAGTTTCCAACACAAGCTCAGGGCCTGTGACCTAGCTGTCACCCACCTCAGCCCAACAGAGAGGTGAATGGCATTTTCGTCCGTACAATGCTTCGAATGGAGCTGCCTGAATACTGGTATGGTAGCTATTGTTGTAAGAAAACTCCACCAAAGGCAAGTGTTTCTCCCAACCCTTGCCAAAATCGATAACACACGCCCGCAGCATGTCTTCTAGCATCTGGATGATTCGTTCACTATGACCATCCGTCTACGGGTGATAAGCAGTGCTCATGCTGAGTTGTGAGCCAAACGATTTGTGCATCGACTGCCACAAATCTGAAATGAAACGCGGGTCACGGTAAGAGATAATAGAAGTTGGCACCCCGTGCCTAGAAACCACTTCCTTCAGATAGACGGCAGCTAACTGTGAGAACTTATCCGTTTCCTTGATTGCCAGAAAGTGCGCTAACTTCATGAGACGATCAACGATCACCCAAATGTTGTCGTTCCCACTTTGAGTTCTAGGTAGTCCAGTAACAAAATCCATTGCGATTTGCTCTTATTTCCACATGGGTATTTCTGGTTGTTGCAGCAATCCAGATGGTTTCTGATATTCCACTTTAACTTTCGAGTAGGTCAAACACTTACTCACATAAGTCGCGATGTGAGCTTTCATTTTCGGCCACCAATACATAACCTTGAGATCCTGATACATCTTATCCGAACCTGGATGTACAGAGTATCGAGACTTGTGCGCTTCATCCATCACAAGTTCTCTAAGGTTACCAAACAAAGGAATCCATACACGCTCCATGAAATAGTAAATGCCATCTGATCTCTTCTCGAGTCGTTTTCCATGCCCCGCAAGTACTCAGCTTCATAGTTTTCCTCCTTCAATGCTTCAGTTTGAGCCAAACGAATCTGGTCAGGCAGGTTAGAATGAATGGTAAGCTGCAAGGCGTGAACACGTTTGGGTTTCAATTCCTTTCGACTGAGAGCGTCAGCTACAACATTGGCCTTACCCGGATGATACTTGATCGCACAATCATAATCGTTTAAAAGTTCAACCCAACGACGCTGTCGCATATTCAAATCCTTCTGATAAAAAATATGCTGAAGGCTCTTGTGGTCGGTATAAATAGTGCATTTAGTACCGTACAGGTAATGCCTCCAGATTTTGAGCGCAAACACTACGGCTCCCAACTCCAAGTCGTGTGTCATATAATTCTTCTCGTGAACCTTCAACTGTCGAGAAACATAAGCTATCACATTGTTGCGCTGCATCAACACGCATCCAAGACCCTGAATAGAAGCGTCACAATATACCACAAAATCTTCTGTACCATCTGGTAGGGACAAAATCGGTGCACTGCAGAGTTTCTATTTCAACAACTGGAAAACATCCTCTTGTTTCGTTCCCCACGAGTATACAACACCTTTCTGAGTTAATGAAGTAAGAGGTTGAGCAATCTTCGAGAAATCCTTGATAAATATTCGATAATACCCAGGGAGACCAAGAAATTGTCGCACCTCTGAAGGATTCTTTGGTGTCGCCCAATTCTTGACAGCATCAATCTTAGCTAGATCCACGTGTATTCCTGATTCATTCACTATGTGTCCAAGGAAGTGTACCTCTCGAATCCAGAAGTCACACTTCGAAAACTTTGCATAGAGTTGTTCCTTCCTCAGGAGTTCCAAAATGAGACGTAAGTGCCGCTCGTGATCTTCCTTTCTTTTCGAGTAGATCAAAATGTCGTCGATAAATACTATAACGAAATCCTCGAGATACGGTTTGCATACACGGTTCATGAGATCCATGAAGACCGCTGGCGCGTTCGTCAATCCAAACGGCATAACTAAAAACTCATAGTGCCCATAACGCGTTCTAAAAGCCGTTTTAGGAACATCCTCCTCTCGGACTCTCATCTGATGATAGCCCGATCTTAAGACGATCTTCGAGTAAAAACTTGACCCTTGCAACTGGTCAAACAAGTCATCGATGCGTGGCAATGGATAACAGTTCTTGACGGTCACCTTGTTGAGTTCCCGATAATCAATACACATGCGAAAGGACCCGTCTTTCTTCTTTACAAACAAAACTGGGGCTCCCCAAGGCGAAGAACTGGGTCGAATAAAGCCCCTATCCAGTAACTCTTGTAGTTGATTAGACAACTCCTGCAATTCTCCAGGTGCTAAACGATAGGGAGCACGAGCAATTGGGGCCGCTCCTGGCGCAAGGTCAATCTGAAATTCCACTTGACGGTGAGGAGGTAAACCAGGAAGTTCCTCAGGAAACACATCGGCAAATTAACGTACAACTGGCAGATCCTCGATCTTTCTTTCTTCTGACGGAGTATCAGTAACAAGTGCCAAAATAGTAGGATACCCCTTTCGTAGACATTTCTGCGCTTGCATAGTTGAGATGATACCAACCATCGCACCACTGCGATGCCCCTGAACCGATAATGACTCTCCACCAGTGAGAGGAATACGTACAATCTTCTCCTTACACAGAATCTCAGCTTGGTGCTTGGATAGCCAATCCATACCAACTACTATATCAAAACTACCGAGGGTAATAGGAAGGAGATCAATATCAAACACTTGACCCACGAGATCTAGTTTACACCCAAAAAGAACATGTGAAGCTTCTATCGTTTTTCCATCGGCTAATTTTACTACATGCCTAACCTCTAAAGGTGTTGGGGCTAACCCTAATCGTTGACCAAACTCTAAAGACACATAACTCCAATCGGCACCGGAATCAAATAACACAGAAGCAATAAGATTGTTCACAGAAAACGTACCAGTCACGACATTGCCGTCGTTCCTAGCATCACCAGCACCGATCGTGAATACCCTTCCATGAGCACCGTTGCCCCCATTGTTGCCGTTATTGTTGTTTCCAGCATTGTTGTTGTTCTGGCGGTTGTTGTTGTCGTTAGGATTCTGATTCAACTGAGGGCAATCCCGCTTAAAGTGGCCCTCATCCCCGCATTGGAAACACCCCTTCTTGAAACCCTGATTCTGATGGTGTTGTTGCCTTTGCTGTCGCTGATACTGCTGATTTTGCTGCTACTGTTGCTTTGGCTGCGGGGCTCTACAGTCTTTGGCCTCATGGCCCACCTTTTCGCACCTTCGACATGCCCGGACACACTGTCCGTAGTGATGATAGCCACACTTGTTGCACTGTGGCTTCTTCCCAACATAGGAGCCCTGATTCTGATTGCTACCCTGGCCTTGGTTAACTGAGGACGACTGACTGAAACTGCGGTTGTTGCTGTTGTCAAGCCTTTTCTAAGACTGACTCGCACTGGTTGCTTTGTCATTATCATTCCACTTGCGCTTATTATCACTTGTGGGGGTGGTAGATGTGGTTGCGGCAGTAGTAGTAGTGGCAGAAACGCGCGGCGGTAGAGAGCCACTCTCCACCTCCTGATCTGTGATCTTGTGAGCCAAACGAATAATCTGAGGTAAGTTGTTGAGGTTCGCTGCAGTAACCAAACTCTTCACTCGTGGAGCTAATCCCTTGATAAACAGTTCTATTCTCCGATGCGGAGGTCGGGACAAGTTCGGGCACATGATAGCTAACTCATGAGACCGTTTCACATATGCCTCAATTTCTGATCCCACCATCTTCAGATCATAATACTCATTCTCTAGCTTCTGAATCTCATCCTGAGGGCAGTACTCCTCCCTTATCAACTCCTTAAAATCATCCCAAGTAGTGGCATTTGCTGCTTCGATGCCCAACATCTAAACCTGGGCATTCCACCATGTCAGGGCACCATCCTCGAGCGTGTCCATAGCATACTTCACTCTGTCCCCCGCAGGACAGTTACACATTGCAAATACCGATTCTGCCTTCTCAAACCATCGCAGGAGTCCTACAGCCCCTTCAGTCCCACTGAAGGTCTGTGGCTTACAATCCATGAACATCTTGAACGTACACGCAGGTGGATTGTTTTGGTTTTGCGCTTGCTGACCTAATGAACGAAAGAAAACACATTACAGGGGTAAGAGTCGTGTACGTGACACAAGATTTAAGAGTGTTTGGCACATTTCGTACCAGCTTGGTAGGCTGCCAACGCCTCAGCCACACATGTGTTGATTAAGTTTGTCAGCTCAGCTTGGGTCATCACGATGTGACCACGTCCATGACCTCGTCCACTCATGATTCTATATAAGGAGAGGGAATAAATTTAAGAGTCGAGATGAGGTAAAAGTCAAGTATCACGTTGAAATCTACAAACTACCAAATTTACTCACAATAGGGCAGAACCCTTCTCACACTCATTAAGCCTCACTGGGACTTACATGCACCTAACGTTATTATTATGTGTGCATCCATAATAATAAGGCAGTTTGCATGCTCATCTCAGTGCCTCTTAACTTGCGCTAAAAGTTCCCCCCACATTCAAGTAGCATAACAGAAGGTATTACAAGATTACGAGTCACAAGAGTCGAAGTGTAGTGTCACACTATCAAATCACCATAGTATCTAATATATCGTTTCATGCAAGCTGTGAGTGGGTGACTACTAAACAAGTAATGCATAAGGTAAACAGAAGACAAACCTTGCAATCTGGAGCTGAATGTCATGGTCGATTTTCGAAGTTGTTCGGTTATAGTCTAGTTTTATAAAAACGTTTTAAAACCTAGTTCACTATAACCAGTGGCTTTGATACCAAACTGTCACACCCCTAAAATACCACATGCTGAATCACTGCAGGATGTGTGACGTACCAGGATCCAAGCCACCAATCACATTGAACTACGCGTAATATTTAAATAAATATTCCATTAATTGCAAAATATAAACCCAATGCATCAGTTAAATCAAAGTAGTTATTCTGCGGAAGCATAAAGTAAATAGTAAATCCATTGTTTCAAGACAAATGTTCATAATCAACGAGCATATATCCAATAGCCTCGACCCATGACCACTCCAGCACTCCCAGATAGCAAGTCCATAACAAGAATCTAACGACCTGCAAGCATGCAGACAAGTGTGTCAGACGACGCTGGTGAGTTCAAAGTTTTGTTAACGCGTTTAGTTACCAGATATGTGTATAAAACAGTTCAACGATTTGTTTTGATGTTGTTATTAACTCGATTACCGCAAATGGCTACAAGATGTGTTTGCCCAACCCCAATGCCTCTATGAAAGCATTGGTCAAGTGGTCAAGGTAATTAGTTCACGCCCGTCCTCCCCGGTACGGTGTGAGGGTGCCAATCCTAATAGCGCTATCAACTAAATACCTCGTTGCCTTCCCGGCAACTATCGGTAGATGTAAGGGGTCTTATATGATAGAAACTGAGTATAATAACAAACATCCCAATAACCTGACATTCCTCCCCGGAACGTTACCCGATATCTCTCCCCGGGATGCATGCTTGGAAAAGAGCAGTGAACTCACCTTGGTTTGCTCGGTTTGTTTAGTTACTGGTTCACACTCAAACAGTCACAACCTAAGGTATTTACGTATGCGATGTCAGTTTACATTCACAAGGTACACATATAATTAACAATATGCACCTCAGACAGTGATTCCCGTATGGCACATAGCAGTCACATAACTCATTCGAATCCACAGTTCAAGTATATGTTCAGTAATAATGCTTAACAGTTGTGTGTACTATACAAGGTGCATGAACCAAATTATGTCACTTGATCATAAGTAAACCTCATTAACAATAACCCTCATTAACAATAAACACCATTAACCGTAGGCATCATTATCAATAGATATCCGTAATAGTAGATATCATTAACATTAGGTATCATGCTTGTATTAACATAATCATAATCATTCATCACAAAAGTCAACCTAGTACTGTGTTCGTTCACCCTCATGATTCGTCGTGATGCATGTTTTGTCGAGATAGAGGTTTCGTCGTTAGCTCGAGTGACGAAACCCTTGGTGTTTCGTCGATAGGCTGCATGGCGAAACCCTTACGTGTTTCTTCGAGGGTCTTACAGTTTCCATGTTTCCCCTACAGTTTCATGTTTCTCAACCCTAGTCATAACAACCAATCATTTGCAATCATCACACAATCATTCCACCAACCTAGTTTCATGTAACTTGCAATTCAAATCAAATAACAAGTACCCTACTCGCTAGTAAATCGCTATCATGAGATCATCAATCGAATCGAACCAACATAACCCACAAACGGACCACACAGTTTCGTTAATTTGTTCATTATCAATCTATCGAGTCCTAACTTAACAACCAACTTATATTCATACAATTTGAATCCAATCAGTTTGTCATTGCAAAGCATTCATATCATCTAACCTCAAAATAGAACAAGATCGATCACACAGGAAGTCATAACTGGATCGTAAGAGCAAGGACTAACCGGGAAGCGTTGTTCACGTAGATTGACTAGAGCGAAAGAAAGATAACAATACACGCAAAGGCTTCAAACAGGAACAGGTTGCCGTCGCACTCCTAGAGATAGGTTAGGGTTTGATAAGAAAGTGTTTCGTAATCTATAAGTGCGTTTAAATAATTAAAACAGGCCATTGGGCCACAACTGGTTCTCGGCCCAAGCCCCCTTGTGACGAAACTCTCTCTCCCACCGACGAAACTCATGTTTCGTCGGCCACATGATGACGAAAGGTCCCTAGGTTTCGTCTAAGGTTAATGTTCAGATTATTTGTCACACTAAACTTCCATTAAGCATTTATCTTAAGCTTTAAACAATAATCATTTAACATAAATCACTAACATAAAAATCATTCAAAGTTAATAAGATGATATAATGGAAGGTGGACTACTAAACAAGATTGCGAGATCAATGATATACAAACGGAAAGGCCTTGAAGTCTCGGGTTGTCATACACTTTGTTTCTTCACGTAGAAGGACTTGGTGTTCCAACCTCCCACAACAACTCACTCGTGGATTCACAAGTAGAAGACTTGCAAAACCGTGAGTATACTTGAACCCCCTTTTCGTTTACCATCTTTTGGGGTGTAACATGTTTATCTATGAAAAACTTACACTTAAACTTTATTCTTAAATGCATAAACATTCCTTATACATGCTTGCATACTTGATTGCTTGATACATAAAACTTGGGGTTATAAGTTTTGTGTTAGACTTATCATTAACTTCGTACGAGCCTATCCTTGACATATATAGCGCTATAGGAGTAACACACCACCCATGAATGAGAGGTCATGTTGAATTATATCATTTTGCATAAACAGAGGGTTGACTAGAAATATTGCATGCCTTGTATGATGCTCTTATATAAACTAAGTTGCCATGTGGATTCGTTTTAAACTTTTGAACTTATACTTATACTTATTCTTAAACTTGTATACTCGCCTTTTCTTTTGCATTGAATTGTATTTTAAACATGTTACAGGTTGAGGATTGATGATGCTATGAAACGGATTAGCAATGATGCCTAGATACTCACTTAGACGTTTAGGTTAAAGTGTTGTATCAATTTTGTTATGTCTATGTTATGAACGATGTTGTTATTTGAATTTCCTTGTAATATTTTGACATTTGATTATGAAATGAAATCGGTTGAATTAAATATTGTCACAAATAGTGTTATGAAGTCTCTTACAATCTCGAACTAGTTCCACTCCGATGATTCTGCCATTGGTTGGGGTGTGACAGATTGGTATCAGAGCCATAACTATAGGGAATTAGGTAGAATTGCCATGTTCGACCTAGTCTATAGTAGGAACCATATTTTTTTACCATTCTTGATTTTTGCTTAGAATCTTATTCTTCCTACTTTGCTTCTTTCTCTTCTTTTTGGTCTTAATATTTACATAATGTCTTTCCTAAGACATTTTACATAATACACTTGAAGACTTGAAGACACTCTTTATACAAAAGAGACGAGGTTACCAAAATAGGCGTGAAACCCACAATTTGGTAAATGAATCTCATTCCGCTTATTCTTATTTTGCACGAAATTTCGCCATTAAGCTAGGAGTGAAATCCACATCTTAATGGTAAATTTCCAATTCAAACTCTAGTGGACCCTCTTCAAAGTGTTGAAATTATATTTTGACCTGACGAGTACCAACCACATTAGGGTACGCAATCGTCAAGTTAGGGGTGAAACCCACACCTTGTCGATTAAGTCCCACTCCTTGGTTTCCAATCTCGCCAAAGTTTCGATTTTTTTCGATCGATTAGAGACGTGTAGTAACTGGAAGGTTAAGATACCGTTAATCGCTTCTCGACGAGAGTATCTTACCTATAGGCCAAAGCACGTTTCTATAATTTGAAAGGACTTTCGATTCACTTTGGAATAGTCGACGTTTCTTTACCCGAAACAATCCTATGTTTTATGAGCCTCTCTTTTATGTGATTTTATACTTGTTACATCGTTCATTTCAAAACCGTTATACAATTCGCACGTCTCGCGCAATAAAAAACAATAATAATTCTCGTGAACAATCTAAATTTATACTCTTTTTACGCATTCATACGTGTTATACTTGTTGAATACTTGTTAAATTCATGCTAAATATGTGAACCACACGTGATACATGATGCATACATGCTTATACATGCAAGACTTATTTTGAATTTATGATCGAGTCTCATCCTTTCCTTCTCTTTCAATCCTTTAGATGTCGTCTAGCGCGCCCAAGAAGCTCCAATCAAAGAAGGGTTCTAGCTCCAAAACAATGTTGAAAAAGGATTGTATGAAGTTTATGGCTGCGTAAATGGCTAAGGTCATCCCGGATATCGTTAGCAAAATCAATCCCGACTCTCCTCATGGCTCTGTGGACTCGAAGGAGGAAGCACCTCGATCGTCATTCCAATTCAAACAATTTATGGCATGTAAACCCCTGGAATTTACTGGGAAAGATGGCGCCACCGCCATGATGAATTGGTTTGACGCGATCTAGCTCACCTTCCTACAAAGTGGATGCCCCGATAACCTACGAACCTTGAACGCAACTGGATTTTTCCGCTCGAGGGCACTCGAGTGGTGGACCACCGAACGCAACAAGAGGGGAAACAATGCTGCACATGCCTTACCTTGGGATGAGCTTAAGCAGCTTATGAAAGACCACTTCTGTCCTCCTCACGAACTCCAAAAGTTGGAGAATGAATTTTGGAACTTAACGTAGAAGGGAAGCGACATGGATGGTCTGATTACCCGCTTCAAACAGCTTAGTGTCCTTTGCCCTGGACAAGTAGACTCCGTCCCCAAAACCATAGCCAAGTTTATTCGTTGTGTTGCACCTTCCTTGGTTAACCATGTTGCCTCTGCTTACCCTAAAACCATAGAGGTTGCCTTTCGTATAGCCACTGAACTCAACAACAACTGCGTTCTTCATGGAACCTATGATAAGGTTTCATCGATGAGTACTCAACAAGCCCTTACTGATACCACCACCACCACTGTTGAACCTTCATCCTCCTAATCCAAGAAAAACCGAGGCAAGAAGCGGAAGGCTTCAAGCCAAAATTGTGCGGTCGTCACTCCGCCAAACCCTCAACCTTTACAAGCGGTAGCTGTCGTTACCCCCGCAAACACCAAAATACCAAAACGAGCCTACACTGGATCTCATCCCCAGTGTACTACCTGTTTGTACCATCATCCTACCAATGCACCATGCCGCAAATGTGCCAGCTGTCATAAGTTTGGGCATTTTTCCTGTTGGTGCATTCATTTGTCGTCTTCGTCTTATGTCGAGTCTCGGGTTCGTTGCGGTTTGGAACAAGGATTATGTCATCATCTTTGATGATGACATCACAATAGTGACATCATCATTGCAATCTACACAAAAGAATGAACATGAGACAAAACAGAATGAGGAGATGATGACCATTTGAAAGGTCCAATTAGAAGTCATCGTTTGAAGAGAATTGTGTCCGTTTGGAGCATGTATTTCGTTTGAGATTATCATGTCCGTTTGAAAGGAGACCGTTTGAAGGATGGCATGTCACCTTCAAACGGTAGGGTCTCTCCTATAAATACCTTTCAAACGATCTCAGTTGTAACGGTCTTGTTTCCGACGGCGAAGCTCCGTCGAAGTGTCTCCGTGACTGTATTTGCTTTATAATCAATACAAGAGACAGTTAATAGTGAATCCAAGCTAAACGAAGACCAAATCAATGTATTCCGCCTCTGATTCGGTCTGAGCACTCTTCTGATCGACTCGTTAGGTCGTTTCACGATCCTACAAGTGGTATCAGAGCTCAGGAGGAAGAGTTCTTACCGTTTAGCTCGTTTTCGCTAGCAAATTCTGATTTTCTACACCTTCTTTCAAAATTTGGTACTTTTCACGGTTAAAAACGGCTGATTTTCACATATAATATACGTAACAGTGTTTTAATCAACCCTTGAAAATATCAGATCAAAACTCAACGTAAAACTGGTCAAAATGGCTTGAAAATTGGTGACCGTTTGAACGAAACTGCCATTCCGTTTGAAATATCGTTTGAATGTTGGCACTTCCGTTTGAAAATAATGACTTCCGTTTGAAAAAATGACCGTTCTGTTTGAAAATTTTGGGTTAACCGTTTGAAGCTGACTTGACCGTTTGAAACATAATTTTCATTTGAAAATGATTCAGCATTTCATGTGATACGTGTCTTAATCTGATCAAATGTCATCATTGGGTTTGAATTAAAATCGGTTGCATGTGATTGATGATAAGCTCAAAGTATTCGATCAAGGATGTTGTCAGATTGCATGTGATATATATTAAATGATCATGTGAATTGAATTTTGTCGACTAAGTTCATAAATCAAAACAATTGCATGCGAATATCATGTGATCATGTCGGCTAGTCTTAATCGAATATATTAGATTTTGATGTGATTAAAAAAAGAATTTGTTGTCAGTTTTGCATATGAACAATTCACGGTAACCAATTAAGTTTGTTGGTTTAAATAATCAAGTGTCAAAAGTGCGGCCCAATCAGCCCACTTTAATGAACGGTTCAATAGGATTGAATTAGTCGTTGGTTCAGTGAATATATTTGGTCTAATCATTGTGTCTTGTGATTCAAAATAGTCAGACATTGTGACAACCCACTAAAGTTGTCATTTTGTGCATGAGATAAGTCTACTAAATAATATCGGCCCAATCACAATTATCTCATTGTTTGTTTGTCGGGTTAGTGGATTTTGTGGTCCAGTCATATTCATTGGATACTTGGGATTGTTTGGACATTATCAACAGTTAAAACATTAAATCATTAACCGGCTCATGTGCATACATACGGCCCATTGATTTATCTGGTATATAAGTCACGACCCACTAGTTGTTGAGTCCTATTAGAATTGTGAAAGGCTTTAAAGTTGTTGGGTAGTTGTTTTAATTGTCCATTTGCATGTGATTTGTTCTAGATTTTGTTGACCATTCGTGAATATAAGTGTGTTTTGAGTAAAATTTGTCGGGGACTGTTTGAAAAATGGAAATGGTTTTTGATGAAAATGAAAACAATGATTTTGAAAGTTTAAATAGGGGTTATGGTTGGTTTAAAATGAGCACATATGAACAAAATGATAAAAAGATTTGGATGCTTAGATTTAAAAATTTTGCATGCCAAAAAGATGAGACAGTGAAAGAGATGGAAAGGAGATTTGATTACTTGATAGACAAATTAAAAATGTTTGAGATAAAATTGACAGAAGCTGAAAAGATATCAAAGTTTGCAGATGCTTTACCTGCCGAATAGGATGATGTTTTAAAGAAATTAAAACAAGAGCCTAAATTTTCAAAATTACATTCATCTGATTTCATCAATAAACTTCAAACACACAGTTATGAAAATTCTGATAAGAAGAAAATATTGATGAATAAAATCAGAGGAAATCTAGATAAACTGAATTTGGGAAATCTAGACAAAATCAATTTGGATGTAATTACTGAAATTGATAAAAGAATATGTATGTGTTTCACTGCAAAACAGAACATGAAATATGACTTTAAAAGGGGGTGTTACATTGATACAAATTTTAAACCTCTTGATTTTGTTAAAATTGTTTGTGCAGGAACATACAAGACAGAGACAAAGGAAATGTCAAAGAATGAAGAATCTGTGAAGAATGAATCTTCAAGTTCGGAATTAGTGTGCTCCAAATGTGACAACTTAAAGACTGACAATGACAAACTCTTGAAGGATGCGGAAAGTTTGACATCGGAAGTCAAGAAGTTGAGCGATGAGAAGCAAGCTGATATTAAACAGATTCTGGATTTACAAGAAGATTGTGAGAAGTTGAAAAGTGAAAATGACAAACTGTTGGGTAATTTGAACAGTTTGACATCAGAAAACAAGATTTTGAAAGAAAAGGAAAAAGATGTTGAAAGCAAAAAGAAATCCTCAGAAAATGAAGATTTCTGGATAAAGCTTGAGAACAAAAACTTGAAAGCAAATGAAACGAAATTTCAAGAACAGATAAAAGTTTTGGAACATGAAAAGTCTGTTCTTGAAAACATGAAGAATGAAAATGGAAAATCAATCAAGTCTCATCTTGTAAGAATATCTCAGCTTGAAAATGAAGCTGAGAATTCAAGAAACAAGATTGATGAACTTGAGAAGAAATTGAAAGGTTTTGTGACTTCCTCAGACAGTTTAAATTTTCCCTGTCCAAAACCGATCAATTCCATTCCAATAAGTGACGATGTCACAAACTTTGACAATGTCAAAGTTGAAGATTGCGATGAGAAATCTGATGATGAAAATGAAAAATTTGAAAAACAAAAATTGTTTTTAAAATTAACAGAAAAATTTCAGAAAACTGTTCTACAATCGACTGAAAAGGGAGAATGCTCTAAGCAAAAACCTTTGAAGAAGAAAGTGGAACAGAAACAAAAAATAAAAAAATTTGAAAAATGTTCAAAAAGATAATAAAAGCTCATCAGATCAATCATCCAATCAAAATCAAAAATCACAAAAATTGAAAAATGAAAATTCAAAAACTGTAGGCAATAAGTGGTGCAGGTCGGACCACAGTGCTCAAAAGCCAAATCCAGCAAACATGAGGAAGGAATATCACCAAGCCAGACAATGCTATGATCTGAGCATTTGGTGTGAACATGGTACATGGTACGATAACAGAGTGTGTTACCGATGCGGTTATCAAGGACACATTGCTGTTAACTGCCAAAGTTGGAATTATAAGATGAGAAGATGCTTTAACTGCAACATCAGAGGTCACATTTCCAGAGATTGCCCAAGGAGATCAAATGACAGATTGAGGGCTAAGTCTCAAAAATTGGCAAAAATTCCAGTCAATGTCAAGCCCCATGAACAGAAGGTTCTAAAACCTGAAGTTCAAGAACAGACAATTCAAGAAAAGAAAGTTAAACTTTCACAGGGGCAGAAAGACAGACTGAGGAAGAAGAGGAAGAAGGCGAGAGAGTATCTCAAGAAGATTTTGTCCTCGGGTTCATCTGTTGGTAAGAATAAGAGTTCTGATGAATCAACTCCTTCGATTGCAAAGTCAAGCAAGATGAATTCATCAGATACAAATCTGAGGACAGAAGAGAGAAAGATGAAAAAGAAAGTTGTCGGCGATGAATCTGGCTCATCAAAGTTAGACAAGCCACCTTCTGGCGATGAATCTGACAGATCAAAGTCAGACAAGCCATGTGCATGCAATGATTCTGGTTCGTCAAAGCCAGAAGTGCCTGGTGTTGAGGTAAAAAAAAGAGAATTCGGGTTTAACAATGGATGATGCAAACTTTCCACCATTGTTGAACAAGAATTCGAAATCACCCAAGGACCATGAGGCTTGGGTGAATCTGTTTAAATAGAAAAACCTGACTTGCCGGAGCTCCCAAGTTGGTAATCGCGGAGCATGAATCGGCATCATTCTTTATCATGATTGAAAAATGTGTTTTTGAAAAGCAGGACTTGCCGGAACTCCCAGGTTTGTAAGCGTGGAGTAGGAATCAGCACCTTGAGAATTCAACCAACAGATGGTAATTGGTTGAAAAACAGGTTTGAGTTGTATGTTTGTGATTGTTATAAGTGGTTCAGAATTTGAACTAGGTTGATCTTACAAGTGGTTAAATCAAGGTCATTAAATTGAACTTGAGTTAACTATCATTCATAGAATGGGCAAACAATGTGATGATTTAATCCCAATTTTACAAGTGGTAAAATCAACAAAACTTATTTTCCGGAAAAACCATTCTGATTAAAACAAACTTATGTGTTTTGAGATCATAATGGGAAAATAGTTTGTTGTAAGGGGGAGTCCTGATTGTTTACGCCAGGTGGATGGAGAATGGAAGTGATTCGATATCATGTTGTCAAACTTTGTACAGTTTGTTTCAAATTTTCTCCGAAAATCAAAATTGAAACATATTTTGATTTTAGGGGGAGTAAAATTTTAAAAAAATTAGAAAATTTGAAAAAGCCAAAAACATGATAAAACTGAAAAATGAGTTTTTGTTGCGAATAGGGGAAATGATAGTACATCAGCTAGACTGGCACAGTACGTTAAAGATTTGTAATGTATAAATGTAATTAAGCAGTCTCGCTAAAGATGTGTCGATAGGTTTTCACAGAATTAGTAGATCAGTTTGGGATATAAACATAAATTTCACTTGCGTCTACGTGGGGAACACCTCCAGAATATATAGGTAACCCCTGAAATCCTGTTTGAAGGGTCCCGTATTCTGAGATACTAGGTCTTTATGCTCAGTGATATCTGGGTTATTATCCCGGGACTTCTGCTGTATGGAAGTACTGACCTAGTCCCCGGATTATATTTTCTGCAAAAAGCTTTGAAATATAAGCTCGCCCTCAGCATGCTGATGAAACATAAAATTGATAGTCGCTGCTGTTGTAAATAAAAGATCCTCTAAAGGGGACACACCTTAAAGTCGAAGCCGTCATCTCTCTGCGTATACGGAAGTATCGACCTGAGCTCTCACGGCCCTCGCATCTACCCCTTAACAGATATCAGCTGTGGTATACTCACCTGTAAGACTGAATATTGGGGTCTGGATACGGGAGTATATACTGAGGTGGGACACATGTAGATGTTTAAGTTCTAAAACACTAATTCAGTATCCCGAACAGGTTGAAAGTTTTGTGAGAATTTAAGTGGATCAGTATATCGGCAATCAACGCGAACTGCTTAAAAGCTTAAAATGAAATAACAGCTTAACGGTGCTAGTGTCTAGTCGGCAGCTGATATGATCCTCTTGCACGAACTCACAAAAATATGTTTGTACATATTTCATTTCTGCATTTAATTTTTGCATTTATGTTTCATATTTTGAAAATTCAAAAAGATTTCCGACAACTGATGTTGGAGAGCTGATATTCAAAATTTCAAAAGCTAAACATGATGAACAGATGGCTTGGTTAATTGTTTTGAAATGTTGAATTAGAGTTTGAAATGTTTCAAATTTTGAAAAGTTTTAAATGTGAAAATTCTCAAATGTTTAGATGATTCATTAGTTTGAATCACAATAGTGTTTGTTATTTGGTTGTTTATAAGTTGTTGAGAATTGTGTAGGTGATGAGCTTAAACAGAGATAAAGCCAGGAATTGATCTCAAGGTGATATCTAATTCCAGATAGCGATCCCATCATGATGAAAGGGGGAGTCTGACGAGGCTAGAGCCAAAGAGAATATCCTGGTATATGCTAAGAAAGAAAAGAGACTGATAAAGACTGAAGATGCGAAGACTCGACACTTAAGACTCGTCAACATCTAAGGGGGAGTCTGTTGGTGCATTCATCTGTCGTCTTCGTCTTATGTCGAGTCTCGGGTTCGTTGCGGTTTGGAACAAGGATTATGTCATCATCTTTGATGATGACATCACAATAGTGACATCATCATTGCAATCTACACAAAGAATGAACATGAGACAAAACAGAATGTGGAGATGATGACCGTTTGAAAGGTCCAATTAGAAGTCATCGTTTGAAGAGAATTGTGTCCGTTTGGAGCATGTATTTCGTTTGAGATTATCATGTCCGTTTGAAA
This sequence comes from Helianthus annuus, assembly GCF_002127325.2. NCBI lineage: Eukaryota > Viridiplantae > Streptophyta > Magnoliopsida > Asterales > Asteraceae > Helianthus > Helianthus annuus. The sequence continues at coordinate 49,701,324 of NC_035443.2, forward strand.
GGAGACCGTTTGAAGGATGGCATGTCACCTTCAAACGGTAGGGTCTCTCCTATAAATACCTTTCAAACGATCTCAGTTGTAATGGTCTTGTTTCCGACGGCGAAGCCCCGTCGAAGTGTCTCCGTGACTGTATTTGCTTTATAATCAATACAAGAGACAGTTAATAGCGAATCCAAGCTAAACGAAGACCAAATCAATGTATTCCGCTTCTGATTCGGTCTGAGCACTCTTCTGATCGAATCGTTAGGTCGTTTCACGATCCTACATTGCCGACCGATGCCGCAACATCCCTCAACCCCAAAACAACCAAAATCAAGCTATCGTTGCCAACCCTGCTCCTAACCAGGTTCAACCCCAAGCTGCTCCTGTTCGAGCATGTTTCAAGTGTGGTGATCTTAATCACTTAGCCAACGTGTGTCCCCAGCGTAATCAGCCTCAACAACAGCAGCAACAACCACAACAGCAGCCTCAACAGCAAGCTCGAGGTCGAGCGTTTGTCATCACCTCCGCTCAGGCTCAAAATGCAAATGACGTCATTACTTGTACGTTTCTTGTGTACCATGTTTATGCTTCTTGTTTATTTGATACTAGAGCCGATAAAAGTTTTGTGTCATTAGAATTCGAACCTTTGCTTAAGCGTAAACGCTCTAAGTTGCCAAGATCTTTCGCTGTCGAAGTCGCTAATGGTAAATCCGTCGCTGTCGATTCCGTTCTCTCTAAGTGTTCCTTGATTCTCAACGATCATACGTTCTCAATCAATCTTATACCTATGCAAATGGGTAGCTTTGACATCATAGTAGGCATGGACTGGCTTAGGCGAGTTCTTGCTGACGTTGTTTGTTCTGAAAAGTTTATCCGCCTTCCCCTTCCAAACGGTGATTCCTTGCACGTCTATGGCGAGAAACCTTCTCAGGGTCTCAAGCTTATGTCGTGTATTCAAGCGAACAAGTGCTTACGCAAGGGTACCTTCACCTTTCTCGCCCACATTGTGGAAAAGAAGGACAAAGGCCCAAGCCTAAGCGACGTTCCCGTCGTACGTGATTTTCCTGATGTGTTTCCCGACGATCTTCCTGGGCTGCCTCCTGCTCGTTCTGTCGACTTTTGCATCGATTTAGTGCCTGGCGCTACGCCTGTCGCTATGTCTCCTTACCGTTTAGCACCCTCTGAGATTCAAGAGCTCCGAGTCAACTTCAAGAGCTTCTTGATAAAGGCTTTATACGCCCTAGTACATTTCCTTGGGGCGCTCCCATTTTGTTCGTCAAAAAGAAAGATGGGTCATTCCGAATGTGTATTGACTATCGTGAGCTCAACAAGCTTACTGTCAAGAACCGATACCCTCTTCCTCGCATCGATGACCTCTTCGATCAATTGCAAGGCGCGACCTACTTTTCAAAGATCGATCTTCGTTCTGGGTACCATCAACTTTGAGTCCTCGAAGAAGATATACCTAAAACCGCCTTTCGTACGCGATATGGTCACTACGAGTTCGTGGTCATGCCCTTTGGTTTGACCAACGCACCTGCTGTTTTCATGGATTTGATGAACCGCGTGTGTAAAGCGTACTTGGACTGTTTCGTGATCGTCTTCATCAACGATATTCTCATCTATTCCAAGACACAAGGAGAGCATGAACGACACTTGCGTCTTATTCTCCAGCTTCTTCGTACTAAACGTCTATACGCCAAATTCTCCAAGTGCGAATTTTGGTTGAAAGAGGTTCAATTCCTTGGTCATACAGTCAACGAACTTGGTATTCACGTTGACCCCGCTAAAATCGAAGCTGTGAAGAATTGGATTGCCAAAATCCTCGTCCGAAATTTGTTCTTTCCTTGCTCTTGTTGGTTACTATCGTCGTTTTATCTCCAACTTCTCTAAAATCACCGTCCGTCTAACCTCTTTGACTAAAAAAGAGAAATCTTTTGTTTGGGGTCCCGAACAAGAGGAATCTTTTCAAACGCTCAAGGACATGCTATGCAATGCTCCTATCCACGCGCTTCCCGATGGTGACGATGACTTCGTCGTGTATTGCGATGCCTCAAACCTTGGTCTTGGTTATGTCCTTATGCAACGAGATAAAGTTATCGCTTACGCGTCGAGGCAACTCAAAATACATGAGAAGAACTATACTACTCATGACCTTGAACTTGGCGTAGTTGTTTTTGCCTTGAAGATTTGGCGACACTACCTTTATGGAACCAAGTGTGTGGTCTTCACCGACCATAAGAGCCTTCAACATATCTTCAACCAAAAAGAACTGAACATGCGTCAATGTCGTTGGGTGGAATTGTTAAACGACTACGACTGCGAAATTCGTTACCATCCAGGTAAAGCGAATGTAGTAGCCGATGCACTTAGTCGTAAAACTCATGTAAAGAGTATTCGCTATTTCCACTTGTTAATGATCTTCAAAACCGCATTCGTGAAGCTCAATACGCCTCTACTAATGAAGGTAGTCTCTCCGTTGAGATATGAGGTGGTGTTGAGAAGGATCTTGTGTCTAAATCTGATGGTATTCTATACTATCTCAATCGTATCTGGATTCCAAATCGTGATAACCTTCAAGACTTTCTGATGAAGGAGGCACACAAATCGAGATATTCCATTTACCCTGGTGCTGATAAGATGTACCAAGATATGCGTATGTCCTATTGGTGGCCTAGAATGAAGAAGGATATCGCCATTTTTGTTGCGAAATGTCTTACTTGTTCGAAGGTCAAAGCTGAACATCAACGTCCCTCTGGTTTACTCGAACAGCCAGAAATTCCTGTCTAGAAATGGGAGAGCATTGCTATGGATTTTATCACAAAGCTTCCTCGTGCTTCTTCTGGTCATGATAGTATTTGGGTGATCGTTGATCGATTGACCAAATCAGCTCATTTTCTCCCCATTCGTGAAGATTTCAATGTCGATAAATTGGCTAGAATCTACACTGATGAAATCATCTGTCGTCATGGTATCCCCATTGACATTATCTCTGATCGTGATGGTCGCTTTACGTCCCGTCTTTGGCAAACCTTTCAATCTGCTATGGGTACTGTTTTAAACTTTAGCACCGTTTTCCATCCTCAGTCAGATGGTCAAACCGAGCGTACTATCCAAACTTTAGAGGATATGCTTCGTTCATGCGTAATCGATTTTGGTGGCAACTGGGATTCACACTTGCCTTTGATCGAATTCTCGTACAACAATAGTTATCACGCGAGTATTCAAATGGCACCCTTCAATGCATTGTATGGTCGCAAGTGCCATTCGCCTATTTGTTGGCACGAGATCGGTGAAGTTCAAATCACTGGTCCCGAGCTCATACAAGAGACAACGGACAAGATTTTACAGGTTCGAGACAACTTACTGAAAGCCAGAAGCCGACAAAAGAGTTACGCCGATAAGCCATTGGAATTCGCAATAGGTGACTTCGTACTCCTCAGGTATCCCCTTGGAAGGGTGTAGATCGATTTGGTAAGAAAGGAAAACTCGCACTTCGCTACGTTGGTCCTTTCAAAATTCTCGAAAGGATTGGCAAGGTTGCGTATAGACTGGACCTACCTAAAGAACTCAACAACGTGCATCCTGTCTTCCACGTTTCAAATCTAAAGATGTGCCTAGCTGATGAAGGACTTCAAGTTCCACTCGAAGATCTTCAAATCAATGAGACTTTACACTTCGTGGAGAAACCTGTCGGGATCATGGACCGAGGAGTCAAGCAATTAAGGCGCAGTCGAATTCCTATCATTAAGGTTCGATGGGAAGGAAAACGTGGCGCTGAGTTTACTTAGGAACTCGAAAGTGATATGAAGACTAAGTGTCCACATCTGTTCGTTGCATCTTCCTAAATTTCGGGATGAAATTTCCTAAAGGAGGGGAGACTGTAACGCTCCGCTTTTTCGAAACCTTCCTTAATTAGAAAACGTGTCTTGTATTTCTATTTTTGGAAGCTTGTCCCTTTTGTATTTCGTATTTAGTTTCAAACCATTGTAATTCCGAGACTTCGATCATAATGAAATTCTATTTTTATACATGCTTATACATGTTGCAATACTCAAGTTATACGTTACCAATCTCGAATGCATACGCGCGACCGATACTCGGTATACTGGTACTCATAACTTATTCATGCTTGTTAAATACGTGGTTAATAATAATAATATTATAATGAAAATAATAAAGTGAACATCAACTTTTACGTTGATGTTTGTTGTTGATTGTTACTATTAAATCAAAAAAAAAAAAAAAAAAAAGAAAGAAAGAGATGGGGCTATGGACAGTAGCGAATAGAACAACTTTTAGCTGCAATTGAATTGTTTATTTTTTTATAATCTCCCACCACTAATACATCTATCTTAACATATTAAAAATAAGTAAAATAATGTATATGTTAATGGATAACAAAAAAAAAAGAACAAATCAAGGCCGTATAGCCACTTTCGGCCGCTACCTTGAAGGTAGTGTTTGTTTTGTTTTTTTAAATGATGATCAACCAACTTGTATTAAATGCCAACCCACTTAACCCTAATCCTCCCCCTATAAATACAACTTAATCTCAGCCTCCCTACCACTTTTGCAACACTCTAATCACTCCTAAATCAACAAAAAACGCAGCTGAATTTTGAAGTTCAAACATAAGCACACCCCTTCACTAAAGTGAGCATAACTCACTCAATTCTTGTCCGTTTTACCTCATTCTTTTTCCTATGTGCTCGGATTGACCTTACCTTCAATTCCAAGGGTTTTTCACAAGAAATCAGTCCCTGGAACGTCACTAAACATGCTCCAAAGTTCACTGTTCGTTTCTATTTTGATTAAATCTTTACTAAACTTGTTCAAACTTGAGTCTAACTCATCTCAAACCTATGTCCTTATGCTTATAACCACTTCTATGGTTAGGTAGGCTTAAAAACAAGGTTGAAACATTCAAAATCAGAGGATTAATCCTAACAAACTTTCTGTTTTGTTCAAGGGTTTAACCCACAAGTGATGTTAAAGCTCATAGCTTGATGAATGTGTGATTAAGGATTAACTTGGGTTATCCTACATAAAATCCACACATTGCTTGATGATTTCTTATAGATTAGTATTTCATATTTTTGTATTACTTGTAAGTTCATGACCCTCCTTGTATGTTCTTACATCAAGTGTAGTGGTGAACACTTAGAGGTGCCTAAATGGAAGACTTCTCTTCCTACCTTCTACATGAATTCTATGACATTTAAGAGGTACCTAAATGGAGGATTCATCCTCCTACCTCATGCTTGACTATTGGACATACTAATATATAATCTAAATAATACTTATATGTACTATTCAACATTCGAACCTTCGATGATGAACTTGTGTTCATTCGTCAAAGTACTAGACTAATATCATCTAAGACCTAAACCTTGTTATGATTCTAATGGGTGTCCTACTCATGAAAACATTATAACCTTTGAGGTTTCATAGTGTCAAACAAGTGTTATGTGTTAAAATATGGTTACTTTCATATGTTATATTTTTGTGTTTTAAAACTCCGAATCTTCATTCCTCCATATTATTCCCAATACTCATACACTTTGTTTCTTCGTGTAGAAGGACTTGATGTTCCAACCTCCCACAACAACTCACTCACGAATTCACAAGTAGAAGACTTGCAAAACCGTGAGTATACTTGAACCCCCTTTTCGTTTACCACCTTTTGGGGTGTAACATGTTTATGTATGAAAAACTTACACTTAAACTTTATTCTTAAATGCACAAACATTCCTTATACATGCTTGTATACTTGATTACTTGATACATTAAACTTGGGGTTATACGTTTTGTGTTAGTCTTATCATTAACTTCGTACGAGCCTATCCTTGACATATATAGCGCTATAGGAGTAACGCACCACCCGTGAACGAGAGGTCATGTTGAATTATATCATTTTGCGTAAACAGAGGGTTGACTACAAATATTGCATGCCTTATATGATGCTCTTGTATAAACTAAGTTGCCACATGGATTCGTTTTAAACTTTTGAACTTATACTTATACTTATTCTTAAACTTGTATACTCGCCTTTGCTTTTGCATTGAATTGTATTTTAAACATGTTACAGGTTGAGGATTGATAATGCTATGAAACGGATTAGCAATGATGCCTAGATACTCACTTAGACGTTTAGGTTAAAGTGTTGTATCAATTTTGTTATGTCTATGTTATGAACGATGTTGTTATTTGAATTTCCTTGTAATGTTTTGACATTTGATTATGAAATGAAATCGGTTGAATTAAATATTGTCACAAATAGTGTTATGAAGTATCTTACAATCTCGAACTAGTCCCACTCTGATGATTCCGCCATTGGTTGGGGTGTGACACTAATTCTTTTGTCAACGGAACTAAGTGTCAGAATTGGTTTCATCTTAGTGCTGACCTCGCACGCGACTTGGCAAACGACTATATAGTCGGTGCAAGGTTGGGAAAGTTATCATTTTTGCTTATCTTAGGTATGATCTCATGCGCGATCTGAGGTTAACTCGTGTGGTTGGCACAGGATTTGGGACCATACCCCTTCAACTAAACACATGCTTTATTTGAGTTTACACATGCTTCATTTGAGTTTACTTTTAGCAACATCAATGTTGGGATTGAACCCTGCCAAAGGAACAGATAACGAAAGCCAAAACTGGATTAGAGCAATGGATCCAGAATAAGCAGATGTTTGGTTGCAAGTCTCTCCCCTTGAAAGTGGTTTCAACATCTGCTGACCTCCTATCTGCTGATCATGCAACCTGCTGACCTACAACTGCTGCTCAAGACAAAGACTAATTGAAGAACTAAAGCTCTGCTGCTCAATCTACTGCCTTGGTTCAAGCACTGCTGATCATGACAAGTACTGCTGGGTTCACAGCAGTGGAAGGATGCAGCAGCAGTTTATGTTTGTTTTATATATTGAAATGTAATATCAGTAGTTAGCATAGCAGTGTCTGTATAGATCAGAGGTTAGAGTTTGTTAGGAGGTTAGATGTCACTTTCATGGTGACGTCAGCTTAGATGCTCAGTGGTTTGCAAGTGCCTATAAATAGAACAGTACTCTGTACTGTTCTGTTCAGCTCTTTCACCATCTTCTTCTTGCACGAACAAACACTGAGCTCGGGCTGAGGGGGAGTTTGCGAATCATACATGCATTGTAATCAAAGTTTAAAAATAAATTTAATCATTTGATTATGTGCTGAAAATGTATGATTGAAGCATTTCTTCTGTTTGATTGTGAAAAGTTTGCTTCCATTTAAATTCCGCTGCACTACTCTTTCATTTGTTCATCTAAATTCAAACACAAATTACAATCAATCCAAACTCAGATCCTAACAATTGGTATCAGAGCTTGGACAGTCAAATTTGATTTAACAATCATTTTGACGTAAATAGTTCAGCTCAAAATTGTTGATACTGATCGTTTGTTCGGTTTGTTGAAAAACAGAGCAAGGTTTAATCACCGATAAAGTTGATTAATCAGTGCCTGTAAAACAACCAGGAAGATGTCTCAGTCACAAGATGATAAAAATAACATTGGCTCTTTGTTTAAACCTCCTATGCTTAAAAGAAATGAATACAACATCTGGGAGCGAAGGATGTGTCACATCCTTGCTCAACAAAACACTGGGTGTTGGAGGTCTGTTGTTTTCGGTCCTCATGTTCCTATGGTACCAAGTGCTGAGGACACCAAAAAGTTCGTTCCAAAACCAACTGAAAATTATACTGAATCTGATTTTCAGAAGTTCGAACTGGATGCCAAAGCATTTAGCATCATAGCCTCTGCATTGCCCAATGAGATCTATGCTGGGCTGTTACACTGTAACAGTGCCAAAGAATTATGGGATGCATTGAAGGAACAATTTGGGGGTACAGAAGAGGTTATCGGAAACAACAGGGAAATTCTTAATCAGCAGTATGAAACATTTTGTCACATCAAAGGGGAATCACTAACCCAACAATTTGAATGTTTCAGTTGTCTCATCAGTGAACTAAGGCTTGTTAAGGTTACATTTCCAAATGCAACCCAAAATAGCAGGTTCCTTAGATCACTGCCAGAAAAATGGGACACAATTGCTTTTGTCACCAGAAATTCAGCTGAGTTCAAAGATCTGACCCTGACCCAACTCCATGGTAGACTCCTGACCTATGAAAGGGAGTTAAACCAGAAAAGGAAGTTGCAAGAGTCTGGTAAAGTTGCTGATGACTATTCATTTGGCAGCACAACTCTGTTTGGTCAGGAAGAATCTGGTAGCAGTAGTAAGGATCAGAGTTATGATCACTTTATTGACATAACTGCTGGAGGTAACTTTAACAACTCTGATTCTCACTCTGCAAATTATGCTTTCACTGCAAATACTGAAAACCAGATGTCAGACAATTTGTGCTTTGAGCTGAATGATTTGCAACATTTTGATCCCACTGACTTAGAAGAGATGGACATCTTGCATCAATTGGCTTTGCTTAGTGTTAGAACAAGCAAATTCTACAAAAGAACAGGGAGAAATTTCCCAGGACTTCATGGGAACTTAAGGGTGGGGTTGGATAAATCAAAAATCAAGTGTTTCAAGTGTAATATGCTAGGTCATTTTGCTAGGGAATGTAGGAGTCAAACCACTGGTCCCATAATCACTCACCCTGGCTCAAACCCTAGACCACAACAACAAAACACTGTGCACTATACCCAATATGCCCCTGCAGCACATGTTAACACTACTCATTATGCTGCTACCCCTGTGCCTATGCATTATGTTCAAACCACTGTGCCACAAATTCAGTATGTTCAAGCCCCTGTTCCTCAGGCACAAGTGCAACCTGCTGCACCACAACAAGCTGCTGCAACAGTGACACAACTAGATCAGCAAAGCTTTTTCACACAAGGCTTTGTTGATTGGAGCAGCATGCCTGAAGAACTTGGTGATGAAAATTTTGCTCTCTATGCCTCTAATGATGCTTTTAATGATGAATTTTGTTTGATGGCATTAGAGTCAATACCAGAAGGGGTTGAAACTGAAGGTGAACAGCTAAGTGCTGAAACAGTGGATGAAGTTGCTGAAGCAGTGGTTACTGTAGTTGCTGGTGAACTACTACTGGGAGAAAATTCAGAAACCCTGCTTGAACCACTGTCTGACCCTTGGTCCAAAGAAGATAAAAGGGAAGAAGAAAAGAAGAAAGCTAGTGAGGAAGAAGTTAGAGCTGATAAAGAAGGTGATCATCAATGTGACTGTACCATGATGGCTGCTGCTAAGGTATCACCTCAAGTTCTTGAAAAACTATGTTCATACAAATGTATTATTGCATTTGCTAACATCAAAGAGGTAAATGAAAACCTTAGGAATAAAGTCTTATCTGATGAAGTCAAATTTGAAAAGTCATTAAAAGGACTTAGAAACAAATTAACTGAAAAAGATAAAGAGATCAGCAGTTTAAAAGAAGAGCAGAGCATAACCAAAACTCAACTCCAAACTATGGTAGAAAAATACCAAGTTTGCAAAAAGGAGTTGGACTCTACCCAGATCACCTGTGAAAGATGGGTGGAGTCTTGTAAAGGGTATGAGGTTATGCTTGCAAAACAGCTTGAAAGCAATGTTAAATTTGGTATTAGACATAGAAAATATGATGATCTTGAAAACACTGCTAGAAAACAAGCTGGTTCAACTGAGATAATTCCAACCAACAAAAATGGCCAAGAGGTTAAAATAACCGAGAAACTTGGTAACAAAATTACTCTGGAAAGATCTGTGGGATCCTCAACTTTTGAAGAAATTGAGAAATACCAATTTAAACCCACATGGTCTGATTAGTGTGATATCCTGGAAAATTTCAAACCAATGGATTTCACAACCACTGATGGTGTAAAAGCTCCAAAAGCAAGAATCATTCCTATCAAAGATATCCCAACAGAGGTTCAAAACTCTGTTGCAAAGGAATCTGAGAAAAGGAAGAAAAGAGAAAAGATCAAAAACTTGTTTTGTGAATTCTGTGAAAAGAAGAATCATCTAACAAAAGATTGTTTTCATCTAAAAGCATATGATATAAACAAAACAAGCATTATTTTACCTGCTGAAAGCTGCACCATCTGTGGTAAAGATAATCACAAAACTCAAGAATGTGTGTATCTCAAAAACTTTGACATAAAAAAGAATGAATACACTGCAAAAACATCCTTGAGTTCATCAACATCATCTGTCAAGTTCACCAAGAAACAACCACTGTTTGTCCCTGTCCAAACTGCTGTCACAAAACAGCTGAACCAAACGTCTGTCCAAAGAGATGTACAGGTGACTGATGCACCCCCTGCCAATCAATTCAGAAAAGGTAAGGAAAAAGCATCATACCAAAGGATTCCACATGTTTATGAGGATTACAAAAAGCCCTCTAAACCAAGAGTGAACAGACATCCTTTTGGTTATCAACAGATGATGGGCCAAGACCCCCAACAGTGGTTAGAGAAAAACATTCTCAAAAATGTTCAAACCCCTATGCTAACCACTGTCCATGCATCTGCCTCCATCCCAGACACTGTTGAGACCCCATCCAAAGCCCTGTTGGCTTTGGAGACCTTTATGAACTAATCCTCTTACTTCATGTGCAGGGAGCTTCTGCATGCTTAGATTGTCTTTGGTATGTAGATAGTGGAGGCTCCAGGCACATGACAGGATGTAAAGCCCTTCTTCAAGATTTCAAAATTCATGGAGGGGGTGATATATCCTTTGGTAATAATAGTAAAGGAAAGGTTCTGGGGTCTGGCACAGTAAAGTCTGGAAATGTAAAATTTGAAAATGTCAATCTTATTGAAAATCTAAAATTCAACGTCCTGAGTGTATCTCAAATGAGTGATAAAGGGTTTGGCTCATTCTTCACAAAGGATTGTTGTAGTATTGTTGGACCAGAAATGGTTAGTAAGATTGAAGCAATAATCAAGAAAGGTACAACAAAACTTGTTGCTCAAAGAAGTGGCAATGTTTATTGTTTTGTTCAAAAATCACTTAAAGATAATGCAACCAAACTTTATGTAAACGGGGAATGATGCTTGGTATGATGAACAAAGTGAAGGATCACTCAAATGTAATATGCACAATTGACACAAGGATTTATACGAGGAAAAAGCCCTTGATCAATGATCTCCGACATAAAAAACCTCGGGTGATGGAAACTACCGATCACCAAACTTCAATATATCAAATAATGGTTACAACTTTGGATGGTAACGAGCTAGGTACAAGGATCACTATAGTATCGTATGCTAAAGCGTGTGAGAAATGTGTTGTGTTTTCCGAATGTGGAAGAGTGCTATTTATACAAGTGTGAGTGGTTGTATTTTAGGTAAATAACCTAACTATTAGCTCGTTACCCCTTTAGGAATAGAAGTAAATCTAGCCTAAATTATCGCCCTTAAATTATGCTGAGTTTCCATATCGTCCTCAACGTCTATCTTTGATTATGCAAATGCCAAAGTTGTTGTGACGAGTTCCTTGTTTACGTTGCTAAGAGCGAATCCTACTTGAAATCCCTGCAAGATAACATTAAATCCAAGGAGAACAACTGTTAGTATGAGGATCCCTAGAATGATCCGTGATCCTGATCCTGGAGTTCTTCTGAGGATCACTATCTGCCAAAGAATCAAGGATCACTGGTTAGGATCACATGTAAGGATCATAAGTCATAAAAATCCAGCCCTAACAATTGCCCCCAAAATATAAGGAGTAATATTGTAAATAAACGAGTTGTATTTTGTTTGATCTTATCCGCAACTAATTAATCGGATAACTAGCCGTTGGAGACGGACTAGCCGTTGCAAACCCTTACGTCACAGAAGTGACAGCCCTGCAAATCATCATTATAAATAGGAGTTAGGATCAATTTGCATTTAAATTCAAGAGAGACTCCCTTTATATTCTCGTCCGAAGATCAATCAGGTATCTCTTTTCCTCTTTCTTTCTTCTCTTGCTCTGTTTTCCTATCTCTTCTCGTTATTCTGCAAAGATGTTGCTACGGAACTCCCCGCATAAGGATCCTGAGAAGAACAGTCCCTTGAAGGGTCAAGGGATCATCAAAGATTCTCCCGCCGAGAGGTGCTGCTTTACCGATCCTCAGGTTGACAAGATCCGTCATTGTTTTCCGGCGAACACCATCTTCAAGTCTTTTACTTCTACCGCTTTGAGTGATTTTATCTCTGATTCTTGGGTAGCCTTTCTTGTTACTCCGTTCTTGATAGGATATTCATATCCTTTCCCACAGTTCACTCAATCCTTCTTCTCTCTCACCGGCATCTGCTATATCCAGGCTATGCCCATGATCTGGAGGGTGTTGTATACCCTTGAGAGGATCATTGAACAAGAGGGGATTGACCTCGGTATGGCGGAGCTGGCTGAGATGTATGATCTTACCACTTTCGGACCCCATCGTTATCTATTTAAGCGAAAAGCTGGAGAGGATCATCCTGTCTTCAAGGTCACCAAGAACGACACAAACTGGAAGCGTCGGTTCTTTTTTGTTAGGAGAGATACCATCTCTGATGGGAAGGATCTGCCCAAAGAGTGGGCTACTCATGGTAGGATAGAGGATCCTGGAAGGATCACCATAAGATTTGTTCCTTAGGGTGAGGATCACTAATATTTTCTTTGTTTATTGTGCAGCTATCTCCATCTCTCGTCTGAAGTTGACACCTGCTGCAAAAGAGAGACTTTTGGCCTTCAAGAAGCTTGATCCGGATACAAGAACTTTCTAGGTTGCTACCCAAGATTCCCAAGAAGTATCCTCTGCCTCTGTCACAATGTCAAGTAAGTATCCTCATTTAGGAAGTAATTCTATGTAGAATTTTTAAGTTTAATTAGAATACTTATCTTATTTTGGTCGTGTAGGTGCTGGAAAATCTTCTAAGTCTGCCTCAAAGTTTGGCATTGATGATCTTGCTAATGTCAAATCTGCAAGGAAGAAGACTCCTGCTGCCAGCCCAACTGCTTCAGCCCCTAAAGCACCTATTAGGGGTAAAGGAAAGAAGAGAAAGGCCTCTGAGGATCTACAAGGCCTGCCCCTGCTCCGCCAACAGTTTCTAGACTACTTCAACGAGGTAAGGATCACTGCCCCTGTTTGTTATCCTGACAGTTTTGAGGATCACTTGTTTCTGACGTTATGCCTTGCTTTCCTTGCAGAAATTTGCTGAAATAGAGACTTATGTTGGCCACGTCGAGGATCAAGATCGCCAAATTGCTGACCTCCAACAAATGGGTGTGCTGAAGGATCTCAAGATTGCTGATCTTAAGAAGGAGCTCCGGGCCACCAAGGATAAAGCTGCCAGGATGCTGATCAATTTTGATTATGAGAAGCATGACATTACCCAGGATGCCAAGGTCTCTGCTGCGATAACCATGTATAAGATCCAGCTGCAGATGGCTGCGGAGGCTCAGGATCCTTCCTTCGACAAGAGCACATGGGACGTGGAGGGCTGGAAGGCGAGGTTGGCAGAGTTGGAGGATGATGAGGAGGCTGAGGAGATCCCAATGCTTGAAGGTGGTGATGCTGGCAAGGATCAGGGAGAAGCAAGTGGAGCTGGTGGTGATGGTGCAGCGAAGGTTTGAGCTGCAGAATTGGGCGATGAAGGAAACTTCTAGACATAGCCGGAGCCCAATTTTTTTTGTGTTTGTTGATGTTTTAAACGATGATGGTCTGTAACTTTGAACAATAGTTTTAGGATTAAGGATCCAGGATCCTTCAGACAATAGGTAGGATTGCAAATGGTGGAGGGATCCTCTGTTTGGGGGATGAAGCCATTGTGATCCTGCCGCCTTTATATCCCTGCATTACTTTTGAACCTATTATCATGGACACCCTTTACCTACCCCAGCGGACGGGCCACGTATTGCTGGTAGATGCTTGGGGTAGGTAATTTTGACAACCTTTGAAGGGTTAATCCCTTTGTTAATAAATAAAATCTTAAACTTTTGTCGCTTATCTTGTGTTATTATCCTTTTATTTCCAATTGTTTTGATACATGTTTGTTTGAGTGAGAAAAGTTGAGCAAATTATGTTTAAGAAATTTAGGATATGATCCTGGATCAAATATCCTATAATCGAAAATTTTCAAGGTAGTTTATTTCAAGGATCATAGTTGTCAAGGTCTAAGGGTTATTCAAATGAATAATGAATGAAATTAAAAATAGTTAAGGATCATACCTGAGGATCCAAGTTAGGATCCTAACCTTTAATCAGGATAACCATAAGTAAAACTTTAATGGATAATAAGGATTAAGGATCCTTAATTATTTAACTTCGAAAACCTGAAACAATGGAATATAACTTGGGACTAAGCCAATATAAAAGATAAGTTAGTAACTGGGGACAAGCCCAAAGGATAACTGGGGACAAGCCCAAGGATAACTGGGGACAAGCCCAAGGATAACTGGGGACAAGCCCGAAGGATAACTGGGGACAAGCCCAAGGATCGTAAGTAAACTGGAGTATGGCCCTTACTGGCGACTATCCATACTTAGTGACATGAAAATGCCAAAACCTTAGCTAACGTGAAAACGTTAGAAACCTTAGGAACGGATGTATGGTACGTCTACCATTATACGTAGGATCCTAGGTGTTAGGGCTGGATTTTTATTATACATGATCCTTACACGTGATCCTAACCAGTGATCCTTGTTTCTTTGGCAGACAGTGATCCTCAGCAGGACTTCAGGATCAGGATCATGGACCATTATAGGATCCTCATGCTAACGGATACCTTCGTTTAATACAATGTTATCTTGCAGGAACATCTAGCAGGATACGCTCTTAGCATCATAACCAAGGGACGCGTCTTCACAATTATGGCATTAGCTTAATCGGAGATAGACGTTGCAAAGGATATGGAAACTTAGCTTGATTTAAGGGCGGCAATTTAGGCTAGATTGTCTTTTATTTCTAAAGGGGTAATGAGCTGATTATTAGTCTTTTTACCTAAAATAGGTCACCTACACTTGTATATATAGCACTCTTCTTCATTCGGAAGAACACACGACACAACTCTCACACGCTTAGACACTCGAAACTATAGTGATCCTTGTACTCAGCTCATTATCATCCAAAGTTGTAACTATTTGTCTTATATTGAAGTTTGGTGATCGGTAGTTGCCATCACCCGAGGTTTTTTATGCCGGAGATCATATATTGATCAAGGGCTTTTTCCTCGTATAAATCATTGTGTCTTTGCATATTTCTCACAAAAGTGATCCTTTACTTTTATAATTAACCAAGCATCATACCCCGTTTACATAAAGTTTGGTTACATTATCCTTGTGTGATTTTTGACCAAAACAGTTTGGCGCCCACCGTGGGGCAATTGGTGCTTCATTCATAAGAAAACCTTTTGTTCGAAATCATTTCAAAGAATTACATGGCTTCATCATTGAAAAACATGTCCACGGCAATGTCTGCAGTTACCTCGTCCCAGAATGTTCTGCCTCCACCACCGGCAGGATCCCAGAAGAATGCTGAGAAGAGACAAACTCCTACTAACTCTAAACCTCCATATCCTTCTGCTATGAATTCCTATATTCCCAGTACTAGTGATGTATTTACTTTGATTTTGCAGATGAAGGATCGTATGCAGCGGCAGGATGAAACTAATGATAGGATCCTCAGGGAAATTGGAGATCTCAAAAGACAAAAGAGAACGGCGGAGGATCATTCCCCACTGATGCCCAAATCCTTGAGCTTTGATACTCCAATGATCACTTCTCAGCCATCGGGAATTCCAGACGTGCAAATTGTGGGAGAATCAAGAGGATTGCACCTCGGATCGACAGCAATGACTCAGGCATCAAGCTCACACTTTCAGCCGGCAGGATCCTATCCCCAGCATATGGGATCCTTCATGAATTCAGGAGCCTATCCGGGAACACAGCAGTTTCAAGGATCCTACTTTGTTCCAGGATCATCCCAGGGTCAAGGATCCTCCTTTGTTCCAGGATCATCCCAGGTTCAAGGATCCTCCTTCGTTCCAGGATCATCCCAGATACCAGGATCCTTCCAGATACCAGGATCCTTCCAGATGCCAGGATCCCTAAAAAGTTTGCAAACAGGAAGTCTAGATGTCCATCAAGGGGACTTCATTCCAATACAGACCATTGCTTCCACTGGTCCCTCCGTTATCTCCGAATCCCAGCAATATGGATTCACTAACTTGAACTCAATGGGAGGTAACACTTTAAATAATCATCTTACTACTAACCATGGATTCATGCAGGATACAGGTGTCAATCATGCTATGGCTAGGGAATTGCAGAAGCTAAAAGATATGATCTCAAGTGTTCCAGGGGTAGTCAAACCTATCCCAGAGATTGCAGATGGAAGCCACAAGGTATCTCGCTTTGCACCACCAATTTGTGATGCAGAGGTACCCAAAAGGTTCCATATCCCTACTATGAAGCTGTATGATGGTACAACGGATCCAGAGGAGCACATAGCACAATACAGGGAGAGGATGGAAATCAATCCTATCCCAGAAAAGCTGAAGGAAGCATGCCTATGTAAAGGATTTGGATCCACTCTTACTGGATCAGCTCTTAAGTGGCTGCTAAGTCTTCCCCCTTACTCTATTACTTCATTTGCTAATTTAGTTAATTTATTCAATAACCAATTCTCTTGTAGTAGAAAATTTGAAAGATTAACCAGTGATTTATATAGAGTAACCCAAAGTCATAATGAATCATTAAGGGATTACATAACTAAATTTAGTAAAGAATCCTTGGACATTCCCAACTTGGATATGGCTACGGCTGTCGAAGCCTTCAAAATGGGACTGCTTAAGGATTCATTATTCTATAATGATCTTGTTATGACACCATGCAGGAACCTAGATGAAATAAGAACTCGGGCACTCAGGTTCATCCGGCTAGAGGATGACAAGAGGATCCAGGAGAGACAAGTAGGATCCTCAAAACAGGAGAAGCAAGGATCCTCCTTCAAGAACAACAAATTCAAATCCTACCATAGAAATGAGAACCAGAATGTGCATGCTGTTGACCAAGAAGAGGATGATGAAGATTATCCTCCAATCTCAGAATATTGTTTTTCCGTTGATAATCAGGAACTAATCCTTGCAATGCAGAATCTAGGTGAAAAAGCTAGGTGGCCCAGGAAGAATGATAAACCATCCGGGACTAAAGACAAGTCAAAATGGTGTGCATACCATGAGGATTTCGGGCATCTAACTGAAGAATGCATAGCTTTAAGAAAAGAGATTGGATATCTGTTAAGCAAGGGGCACCTAAAAGAATTGTTGGGGAGAAAAAAGCAAAAAACTCAGGATCCTGAAAGGATCCCTGAAAGGGCTCCAGCACCTCCGGCAAATGCACAAGTGATCAACTTTATTTCTGGAGGATCAGACATCTGTGGTACATCCTTCTCGGCGGCCAAAAGGCATGCAAAGGAGTCAAAAATGGATAATGGAGAAAGACCTATTAGAACATCAAGTGTCTCAGAGGGGCATTGAGGCAAGTCCGGAGCAAATTAAAGCACTAGTAAACATCAAGTCCCCTGCCAATGCTAAGGATGTGCAAAGGCTAACAGGCAGGATAGCAGCTCTGAACAGGTTCATATCAAAATCCTCAGAAAAATGTAAAGAATTTTTCGATATCCTAAGGAAGAACAAGAAGTTTGAATGGACTGAGAAACATGAGAATGCTTTACAAGCCCTTAAAGAATATATGTCCTCAGCACCAGCATTATCAAAGCCCGAAAAAGGAGATGTGTTATCCTTATATTTGGCGGTATCCTCAACCGCTGTAAGTGCTGTCCTTGTTAAGGATCACGAAGGTACACAATATCCTATCTACTATGTAAGTAAGAGTTTACTTGATGCCGAATCCAGGTACTCACACCTCGAAAAACTTATTCTTGCATTAATTATGGCATCAACTAAGTTAAGGCATTATTTTGAAACTCATACTATTGTTGTTAGAACTAATTTTCCAATCAAGAATGTCCTCAGGAAACCAGAGATGTCAGGAAGAATGGCTAAGTGGGCAGTAAAGCTTAGTGCCCATGATATAAGATATGAGCCAAGAACAGCCATTAAATCCCAAGCACTAGCTGACTTTGTGGCTGATTTCAGTAGTGATCTACAAAAAGAAGCAGAATTGGAGGTCCAGCAGCTGGATGAGACCAAGGATCCTTGGATACTACACACTGATGGATCCTCAAATGTCAAGGGCACAGGGCTCGGGATACTACTAAAATCGCCACAGGGGGACATAATACCCCACTCCATAGCCTGTGAGTTCCAAGCAACTAATAATGAGGCTGAATATGAAGCCTTAATTGCTGGCTTGCAAATTGCTAAGGATATGGGGGTGAAATATCTTAAAGTATATGTAGACTCATTATTGATCACCAATCACTTTAATGGATCCTATGCTGTTAAAGGTGAAAAACTAACCAAATATTTAGAGATAGTCAAAAAATTGGCACTCTCTTTTGTTTCTTTCAGCTTAACACAGGTACCAAGGGAGGATAACACGGAAGCTGATGCATTGGCCAACTTAGGATCATCCTTAAAAATTCCAGAAGATATAAGTATCCCTATCATTCATATCCTGGCTCCTGCTATTGAAAATCAGGTGGCCTTGGAAATAGAAGAGGATACTGCAGTAATCCCTAGTGAAGAAGCTCAATCTTATACAGGATCATGGATCTCACCAATCATGAGATACTTGCAATACGGGGAGATTCCGATGGGAGAAAATCCTAGAGCTTTCAGGATTAAGGTATCTCAATTTACAATCTTAAATAATTTGCTATATAAACGATCTCTTGCAGGACCATATTTAAGATGTATCGAGGATCCTGAAATTGAAGAAGTGTTGAGAGACTTCCATGAAGGAGATTGTGGAAACCACACTGGGGGCAGGGCATTGTTCTCAAGGATCCTTAGAACAGGATACTACTGGCCAACCATGAAAAGGGATGCTGTAGAATATGCTAAGAAATGTGATCCTTGTCAAAGACACAGCAATATCCTTCATCAACCAGCTGAATTGCTACACCCCATACCATCCTCTTGGCCATTCATGAGATGGGGGATGGATATAGTTGGCAAGCTCCCTAAAGCACCTGGTGGAAAAGTATTTATGCTTGCCATGACTGACTACTTCTCTAAATGGATAGAAGCTGAAGCTTTTGCTCAAGTCAGAGAAAAAGAAGTTATATCCTTTATCAAAAGAAACATTATAACTAGATTTGGCATTCCCTCTGAAATTGTATGTGATAATGGTTCCCAATTCATTGGAAGCAGAACTACTAACTTTTGTGACAGTTGGGGAATCAAGATGATAACATCAACACCAGTTCATCCACAGGCCAATGGCCAAGCAGAATCATCCAACAAGATCATCATCAACAATCTGAAGAAGAAGCTAGGATCCAAGAAGGGAAAATGGGCAGAGGAGTTACCTTATGTGCTATGGGCCGATAGAACAACTCCCAAGAATGCCACTGGTCAAACACCTTTTTCTTTAGTATTTGGGGCAGAAGCAGTGATCCCAACAGAGATGGTAATCCCAACTGCTAGAACAAGTGCTCGTGATCCTGAAGAAAATGCTGCAATCCTGGCTCAGGATTTGGATACTATTGAGGAAATCAGGGATCTGGCTAGGATAAGGATGGCAAGCTACCAACAAAGAATGGCTGGTGCTTACAACAAAAATGTTAGGATAAGGAAGTTCCAAGTCGGAGATATGGTGTTGAGAAAAACATTCCAAAACACTATTAATCCTGCTGACGGGAAGTTAGCACCAAAGTGGGAAGGCCCTTACTTGATTGAAGCTGAAGCAGGAAAGGGGGCATTCAGATTGCTAACTATGGAAGGAAACTTGTTACCAAGAGCCTGGAATGCTGTTCACTTAAAGAGATACTTTATGTGAATATGATCCTTCAAGCATGTGATCCTTTTATTGAAGTATCCTCGAAGGATCCCGGTGATGTCAGTGATCCTTAATCTGGTAATGTCCTTATCTTAAAACATTTACATTTCCTTACTTTTTACCAAAGGATAAGGATCCTGTATCCTTCATCCTCTTCTCACGAACCATTTGAGTTATGATAGTTCAGGTATCTACAGCATATCGTCAAGAATCTTCAAAAGCAACGCAGATCCTTGGGCTTGTCCCCAGTTATCCTTGGGATTATCCCCAGTTTCCGCCAGCAGCGCACGATGATCCTGATATAGTTCACGTCTTTGGGACCAGTACCCACTTCCGGGGCTGACAACCTCATCGTACTGGCTATACCCAGGATCCTCCGTATAATGGTAGACGTACCATACATCCGTTCCTAAGGTTTCTAACGTTTTCACGTTAGCTAAGGTTTTGACATTTTCATGTCACTAAGTTTGGATAGTCGCCAGTAAGGGCCATACTCCAGTTTACATACGATCCTTTGGGCTTGTCCCCAGTTATCCTTTGGGCTTGTCCCCAGTTATCCTTTGGGCTTGTCCCCAGTGATCCTCCGGGATCATCCTCAGTTATCCTTTGGGCATGTCCCCAGCTACTAATTTATCTTTTACATTGGCTTAGTCCCAAGATATGTTCCATTTTTCAGGTTCTCGAAGTTAAACAAATAAGGATCCTTAATCCTTATCATCCATTAAAATTTCACTTATGGTTATCTTGATTAAAGGTTAGGATCCTAACTTGGATCCTCAGGTATGATCCTTGACTCTTTTGATTATACTAAACAACCCCTACACTTTGACAACTAAAACTATGATCCTTGAAAGTTTTCGATTATAGGATATGTGATCCAGGATCATATCCTAAATTTCTTAAACATAATTTGCTCAAACTTTTCTTACTCAAACGAACATGTGTCAAAACCATTGAAAATAAAAAGGATAATAACACAAGATAAGCGACAAAAGTTTAAGATTTTATTTATTAACGAAAGGATTAACCCTTCAAAAGTTGTCAAAATTGCCAACCCACGTTTCTACCAGCAAAACGTGGCCCGTCCACATGGGTTGGCAAAGGGTGTCCATTGTCTTTGCGGTCTTAGCAGGTGCAGGAAATTAAAGGCGGCAGGATCACAAAGGCTTCATCCCCCAAACAGAGGATCCCTCCACCATTTGTGACCCTACCTATTGTTCTAAGGATCCATGATCCTTAACCCTAAGAGCTATTGTTCAAATTACAGACCCTAATTGTTCCAAATACCACTACCACAAACCACTACCAAACTCAAAAAAAAAAAAAAAAAAAAAAAAAAAATTGGGCTCCGGCCTAGTCTCGAAATATCCATCATCGCCCAATCCAGCAGCTCACACCTTTGCTGCTCCATCACCACCAGCTTCTCCACCCTGATCCTTGTCAGCATCACCGCCCTCCAGCATTGGGATCTCCTCTGCTTCGTCCTCATCCTCCAGCTCTGCCAATCTTGCCTTCCAACCCTCCACGTCCCATGAGCTCTTGTCAAAGGCAGGATCCTGAGCCTCCGCAGCCATTTGTAGTTGTATCTTGTACATAGCAGTTGCGGCAGAGACCTTGGCATCCTGGATAATCTCCTGCTTCTCGCCATCCATGTCAATTAGCCTTTGAGCAGCCTCATCCTTTGTAGCCCGGAGCTCCTTCTCAAGATCGGCTATCTTGAGATCCTTTAACACGCCCATTTGTTGGAGGTCGGCGATTTGGCTCTCCTGATCCTCGACGTGGCCAAGGTAGGTCTCAATCTCAGCAAGTTTCTGCAAAAGAGAAAAAAGGTAAGTTCAGGATCAGGTGATCCTCAAAAAAGCAGGATATACAGGCAGAATATACAAGCAGGATATTCGAGAAGGATAACCAACAGGGGCAATGATCCATACCTCATTGACATAGTCAAGGAACTGTTGGCGGATCAGGGGAAATCCTTGGAGATCCTCAGAAGTCTTCCTCTTCTTCCCCTTACCTCTAACAGGTGCTTTAGGAGCCGAAGCAGAGGGACTGGCAACAGAAGCCTTCTTTCGTGAAGACTTGACATTGGCAAGTTCATCAATCCCGAACTTGGATGCAGACTTGGCAGACTTAGCAGGTTTCCCAGCGCCTACACAACCAAAACAAGATAAGTTCCCTTACTAACTAAACAGTTTTACATATAACTTACTTTTTAATAAGGATACTTAATTGACATAGTGGCAGATGCGGAGGATACTTCTTGAGAATCTTGGACGGTGACTTGAAAACTTCCGATTTCAGGATCAAGCTTATTGAAAGCAAGGACCCTCTCTCTGGCAGCAGGGGTTAACTTGAGATGAGCAATGGAGACAGCTGCACAATAAACAAAAAACAAGACATTAGTGATCCTCATCATAAGAGACCAGTCTAATGGTGATCCTTCCAGGATCCTCTATCCTACCATGGGTGGCCCACTCCTTGGGCAGATCATTCCCATCAGGGAGGGAATCCCTTCTCACAAAGAAGAAACGACGCTTCCAGTTTGTGTCATTTTTGGTAACTTTCAAAACAGGGTGATCCTCCCCGGCCTTCCGTTTCAGCAAATATCGATGAGAACCAAACGTGGTAAGATCATAAAGCTCGGCCAGCTCTGCTATCCCTAAATCAATCCCCTCCTGCTCGATGATCCTCTCGAAGGTATACAAGACCCTCCAGATCATCGGCATAGCTTGGATATAAGATATGCCGGTCAGAGAAAAGAAAGATTGGGTGAGGCCGGAAAAGGATACGAATATCCTATGGTAAATGGAGTTGCAGGAAAGATCACCCAGGTGTCTGAAACAAAGTCACTCAAAGCAGTGGATGTAAAGGATTTGAAAACAGCATCCGCCGGAAAGCAATGACGAATCCTATCTACATGAGCATCGGTAAAGCAACATCTCTCCGTAGGAGAGTCCTTAATGATCCCTTGGCTTTTCAGGGGACTGCTCTTCTCGTGATCCTTATGGGGAGAGTTTCGGAGCAACATACTTGTGGCGGAGCAGAAACAGAGTAAAAGCAGAAAAAACAGAGCAAGAGAAGGAAGAAAGGAAAGAGAGAAGAAGAGAGTACCTGATCAATCTTCGGTGGAGATTATAAAGGGAAGATATCTCGAATTTAAATGCAGAATGATCCTAACCCTATCTCCTATTTATAATCATGATTTGCAGGGATTGTCACATCTATGACGTAATGATCACAACGGCTAGTCCGCTTATAACGGCTAGTTATCCGAGTAGTCCGTTGAAGATAAGATCAGAGCAAAATATAACTCATTAATTTACAATTAACTCCTTATATTTTGGGGCAATTGTTAGGGCTGGATTTTTATTATACATGATCCTTACACGTGATCCTAACCAGTGATCCTTGTTTCTTTGGCAGACAGTGATCCTCAGCAGGACTTCAGGATCAGGATCATGGACCATTATAGGATCCTCATGCTAACGGATACCTTCGTTTAATACAATGTTATCTTGCAGGAACATCTAGCAGGATACGCTCTTAGCATCATAACCAAGGGACGCGGTCTTCACAATTAATGGCATTAGCTTAATCGGAGATAGACGTTGCAAAGGATATGGAAACTTAGCTTGATTTAAGGGCGGCAATTTTAGGCTAGATTGTCTTTTATTTCTAAAGGGGTAATGAGCTGATTATTAGTCTTTTTACCTAAAATAGGTCACCTACACTTGTATATATAGCACTCTTCTTCATTCGGAAGAACATGACACAACTCTCACACGCTTAGACACTCGAAACTATAGTGATCCTTGTACTCAGCTCATTATCATCCAAAGTTGTAACTATTTGTCTTATATTGAAGTTTGGTGATCGGTAGTTGCCATCACCCGAGGTTTTTATGCCGGAGATCATACATTGATCAAGGGCTTTTTCCTCGTATAAAATCATTGGTGTCTTTGGCATATTTCATACTGAAGTGATCCTTTACTTTTTCAATAAACCAAGCATCATCCCCCATTTACTTAGAGTTTGGTTGCATTATCCTTGTGTGATTTTTGACCAAAACAAGCACCTCCCCTTGCAGATTCTCAGAAAAGAATAGACGCTATCAGGCTCCTTCCGGAAGCAGAGAGAAGTTTCAACCCATCTCCAGCAACTCCAAGCCCTCTTTCAAGCGCAACCATGTCTGGTAAGGATCCTGCAAGATATCCCGTAGACACATGTTTTTTATTTGATATCTTTAGGAAAGGTTTAGAATTTTACTCCCTGTGTGCAGATTCCAGCAAAGTTCCAGTCTATCTAGAACTTGACGAACTCGACAGCTATCCAACTCCAACCTTATTCAAGAAGGAGGCTCCTACTGCCACCAGCTCCAAGCCACTTCCAGCTCCCAAGGCCAACCCAAGGACTCGTGCTACCACAGCGAAAAAGAGGAAGGGCCTTGAGGTCAGTGCTCCAAGCTCAGGAGGGTTCTCCTATGACGATCTCAGCTTCACCGATTCCTTAGAGCCGATGACATCCTTCCTTAACAAGGTAATATCCTGACGCATACCCTGCATGTATATCCTGCACACATATCCTGCCTGGATATCCTAACAGGATATCCTGATAGGATATCTAGGTCATTATAGATATATAGATTCTAACTCATACCTGTTATTGATGCACAGGGCCTCCAGCATTTGCTCCACTTGTACAACGATGCATGTGGTACTGTCGCCCTTCATGAAGCCAGGATTAAGCAGCTTGAAACCACTGTTGCCGACCAAGGTGCCATCGCTGAGGCAAAGAGCCGGCACTATGAGGATAAGCTGAAAAAGGTCACCCAGGATGCTGAGCTCAAATTGGCCACCATGCAAATGGATCATGATCAGGCCATGATCAATTTCCGGGAAGGAATCAAGACTTCCGCTATTGTCTCCCTGCTACAAGCACGCATCAAGATGGCCTATGAGGCCAAGGAGACAGGTCTTGTTTGTCCATCCTGGCCAATTGAATCCTGGGTAGCCAAGCTGATGGAGCTCGGAGGTAAGGCTGTGCCACTCCCATCTGAAGCCGGTGAATCTTCCAAGTCAGCAGAGGTGGTGGATTAGGCTGGAGGCAAGAAGGATGCTGGAGCGGATGCTGGTGAGGATGCTGGACAGGATGCCGGTGCTGAGAAGCCGGGGAAAGCAGGAGAGGATGCCGCTGTGTGAGGGCAGCTGAGTGGGCGATGATGGATATTGATGCCTAGGCCGGAGCCCACTTTTTTTTTGTTAGGTTTGATGGTTGATGTGTTGAACAATTTACTTTTCTTGTCTGTTAAACAATTTTAATTTCCTGCACGTAGACAATATGATGGCTAAAGGTGGAGGGATCCTGAGTTTCAGGATGAAGCCCTTGGTCATCAGTTAGTATGGTTTGTTTGGACAATACAACAGTTGGAGGTGGATGGGTCTCGGTTTGAGATGAAGCCTTCAACTGTTGGGTAAATATGGTGATGAACTATTAGTGCTCTTAGTGGATGGGCCTCGTTATTAGGTGAAACTAAGAGCACATCTTTTGGTATGTTAATAATATAACTCTTCCTTAGACTTTATTATTATTGTTATAAATTTCTCTTGTGAAATTGTTTTGTTCAAACATTTTTGAGAACATATCACAGATATATCCTGGTAGATATCCTGAAAGATATGCTGATAAAGATATCAAAATACAACCTATTAATTGTCTAAGTAAAAAGGAGAGATCATACCAGAGATTCTTAGTGAATCGATTTCAATTCCTCATTATAGGCTGTCCCCAGTGCACACTTATAAACTCGAATCCATCTTCAGAATAGTATGACGTATGTCCCCTGTACTTAACATAGAAACACAAATGTATTCA